>NW_010314898.1:0-15000 GCF_000700745.2 Antrostomus carolinensis | reverse complement strand
TCTTTCCCTCTCTTTGTCTGAAGTAAAAAGAGTTTTTCTCGGAGCATTGTCTTGACTGTTGGCTAATATTGTCACCTTCTATAAAGTTCTGTAAGTGGTTACTGAACAGGTTAAAGTGAATACTGTTAAAATATTTTCATGCTATTTCCTCAAATTTGTAAGACAGGCAACTTAAATCATCCCCCACACCCTTTTGTGATTAGAAACCTGAAGAAACTTGAGGAACTTTGTTTACTGGGGCAAATATTAAAACAGCAAATTAAGTGCCAATACTTGTACCAACAGTTCTTATGCATCCAGCTTTTCAGAGTGCCCAAAAAATACCAAGTGCCTACCAGATCAATTGAAAATAAATACATCTGAATAAACGAAAAGGTGGGGAAATCAAAATACACTTAGTTGTTTAATCCACAACTAAAAAGATCAAAATTTGTCTTTTTTCTTTTTTTTTCCTGTGCATAAATGACCAGATGGGTTCATTCCCAAAAACGCTTGCAAGCACAGCACCACGTCTCATCTCTCCCAGATCACCCAGAGAGGACCACAACTTCTCAAGCTGTGTCTATAATGAACTTGGTACTTCCTCTGCAGGTTAACCAGAAAGGTTACTAACAAGCTAAACCGATTACCTGTGAGATGGACTGAGTTAAAAAGAAAACCTAAACTCATGACAGAATTCACTGGGGTAGTATGTCATCAAAATGAAGCTTTTAAGTGAGATTTGAAGATAGGAACTTGCTAATCTAAAGCCTAAACTTTAGATGACACTTGATAGTATCCCAGGCTACAGGTATTATGGCACAATGAGCTCTATCTTAATTAAGCTTAGAACAAAAATTAGGTTAAATTTATTGTTTCAAGGAAGGAGGGGCAGTGACAGACTTGTCAAAAGCATATGCAGGAGTTGCAGGCACCCAGAGCAGCAGCGGAGGGGCTTTGGTAGATGCAGTCCCCTACAATCACACACGCGATGTTTAGGCTGCCTTCAGATGAAATTCATTTGTAGTATTTTTTTGTAATATTCAATATTCAAAGGCTTAACATCAAAATGTCCAAGTTAGAAGCATTAATGACTTTTAAAGATATATAGTGCAGCTGGAAGTTAATGTATTTACTATATTCACTGCAGGTTTTAATTCTAAAAATACACATCCTTTCTCAGATTATCCAGGAACATCTAAAGCAAAGATCTGTCCCACCTTGGGAGGTGGTATGTTCTCTGCTTCCTGAGAGACCAGCAGCTTTTGGGGACAGAGAAGCTGGTAATCCTGTTTTTATTTGTTTTTATGAACAACCTGAGACATTGGTGGTCCTAAACTAGAGTCTGATGAGCCTAGGGGACTTCTACACAAGCCTGCTAAGTTGCTGGTGCTTAGGGAACAAACAGATGAAAACAAGCACCACAGCCACTGCTTTGCAGATGTTACGTAGAAGGATCCTTTAAACCATTGCACCTGGAAAGCTGCCTTTAACACTTTCTTTAGTCTCCCTTTACACTGCCAGGGACTTCAGTATGGGTAAGAATGTGGCTGTGGTGCTAAACAAGAGGAAAAGGAAGAAAATGTTGTCTGTCACTCATTATTTTACTTCCTATCTCAGTCCTTGGCTTTATCTACCAGGGCTCTTGTAGCATTTTTCCCTCTTTACATATGAGGTTTTGCCTATAAAGATAAAATACCCATAAGCATTTTATCTTTATAGGTAAAAGAAACTCCCACAGGAGGTTGTCTCCTTTGTCAGGAGCAATTTCTCACCTTTCTCAGAATAAAGTGCACTGGAAAGAAACCTTGCTTGGACATTGCTGAGGGCTACAGCCTGGCTGAGAGAAGAGGCTACAGATCCCCACTTTCCATCAAAGTGGAAAATAAACTTCAGCTTACCAGTACCTGAGACACATTCAGGCACATCTGATTAAAAGTGTGCTATGGAGACTGGGCAATAAGAAAGACAAAGAGGAGTCCACAGAGAAGGGAGGGAGGAAGTTGGAAACAAAAAGCTAGGAGGGAAAGGCGC
This sequence comes from Antrostomus carolinensis, assembly GCF_000700745.2. NCBI lineage: Eukaryota > Metazoa > Chordata > Aves > Caprimulgiformes > Caprimulgidae > Antrostomus > Antrostomus carolinensis. Next base: position 12,987 of record NW_010314898.1, on the reverse strand, counting down.
TGATTTTAAACTCTCTTCCTCTGGGACACCATCACTTCTTGAGCCGCAACTTGTAGCCTTTGACCACTTTGTATTTGCCGCTTGTTCTGAAGGCTGTGTTATAAATTGGGCTTTTAATCAGGTGCCTGCTGAAGGAGCAAATGATAAGAGAGAAGTGAGAGTCACAGCCTGCTGCTCACTGGCCACTAGCCATGGCAGGTGACATGTGGTGGGTGGCAAAGCTCACCATGGGGACTTGCGGCCATGGCATGCTGGTCCTTGAGGAGGGAGAAGCAGGAAGACCCTGACACCAGCACACCAGCTCTCAGGCACTGCAGCTATGAAAAAATGAGGGCAAAGAAAAGATAGATTACATTATTTCCATCTGATGCAATACGGAAGCTTACACCATGGTAAATTAAGCAGTCCACTGGATGTAACAGGGCGCGCTGTAGAAACCTAACTGCTCTCACTCCAAACCTTCACCTGGGATGCCATAAACACCATTTCAGTTTTGGGGCTTTAAGTTTCTGCCAAAGTGAAACAGACTTTTGTACAAAAAACATACAGACATTTCTGTTGGCAAGAACAGTATTTTCACAGACACAGAGTGTGTTTAAAAACCGTGGTTCAGCAATAGTGACAACTATCAGTGTTCAACCTTGAAAACATCAGAACCCTTCTAATCCAAAAGTGCTACCTCTGTAACTTGATTTATCTGCACACTAATTTTAAAGGTGTAAACTATGCAATAGGTATAAAGCATAGGTATAAACACAGTAATATCATGTTTACCAGTAAATATTTTAGACCCTATTAAAACGGCTGGTATCTGCCACACAAAGGCAGTTGTATAACAGAGGCAGAAAAGCTTACTCCTATCTGTGGGGCCTTTAAAGTTTCGACCAGGATGAAGGATGCTATAAAAATATTTTTAAGCTTGTAACTAGCAAAAATGACTTCATTATGATCTCATGTGCTGCCAGAGCACCAATTAAATTGTCTTGATAATGTTATGATTAGGCTGTACTTTTCATCAGTTACAAAGCTCTTGATTGAAGAAAAGATTTGCAACATTGAAATAAATGACCTTGTGATATGGATTTTTATCAATGACTTTTTACCCTGCTGGTTTCCAATTACACGACAAATAAATAATAGTACTTGCAGCTTCTATTATACTTCTGAGGATCCCAAAGTACTCTGCTGATTAATTAGCGTCACAAGAGCGATGAGAGTTAGGTACGTGTTATCCTGTTCTTATTAACAATTCAGAATTCAGATGTGATATCTTCGCCTCATTCAAATAAATGGCAAAAAACCTCCTGACTTTAGTGGGAGTAGGATTTCACTCAGGGAGTTTAAACTGTTTGACCAAGGTCATAAAATCTATCGGCAGCAGAGCTGGGACATTTCTCCTTTCTCAATGCCATTGCAATGAAAGCCATAAAGTAACTCAGGGAAAATGTACCCAAAGTTTGAATTACACTTGATTCTGGACTTACATTGTCAAAAAGTCACCTTTAAAAGTCATAATGTACCACTACCAACTTTATTTAAAAAAAAAAGTAAATTCACATAATGCAAAACCATTTGATTGGTGGAGAAAAAAAGAGCATATTCCACAAAGCATCCTTTCAAGTCCTTTTCAGTCTATAATATAAAACAGTTTGAGAACACTTGATTTTCAGTGTTTATATGAACACATACATTGAGTAAATGCATACTTGCATTCAATATGTTTTGATATTTGTCTCAACATGAATTCATAAAAAATCAGTGCACAGTACAGCAGTCTATGCAAAGTTTCTCAGCTTATGCTAATACGTATGATGTAAGCAACTATATCATAGTAAAGAATAATTTAAGAAAAAACATTTCTATTCCTCTATGCTCTAAAATGTGTACTTCATGGTCATGGTTCTGTCTTAGAGCTAACTGCTGCTTGGGATACAGTGCAGTGAGTGTTCTCCACACTGCACTTCACACTCCTTCAAACAGTTACAGAAAAGGACAGAGAGACAATTTGTTTTTCATTTTCAATTATGGAACAGAGTCAAGAAAAAAAAAATCTTTCTGGAGTCAGTTCAAAAAACGTAGCAACTAGAGCAGTGACAGCTGAGCTGCATTGCTTGTTGTCCACCAGGCAAGCTGGCTCCCCATTAGAGGAGAAATGGAACCTGGGCTACCTTTTTATTTTTGGAAAGTATATGTTGTCTTACACTAAATAATCCTTTGCCAAAAGAAAATGCATGAAAAAATTCCTCCATTTCAGGGATTACAGACCAAAACAATGCCTATTACTGAGCTGTAGCTTAAAGAATAATGATAGTAACCCTAGCTTGTTGCTTCTTCCTTCAAAAGATACTCCAGTGAATATTGCAGTGGATATGAAAACGAGTCATCATCATTTGTCAAATGTGGACAGAGTGATGGAATGTAATTCTTGGTCTTGTAGTGTTGGTGGAAGAAGAGGAGACCCTAGAAAGGGAAAACACACAGAGTGTAGAGGGTCATCTGCATGGAGAATGGGAAGGTGAGTCCTACAGACTTTTATGGATGCTTACAGGAGGAGATGTGACACTTGTGGCAAGAAAAAACAGATTTTTATCTGTTTTTTCTTGGCTCAAGTGTCACATCCTGGGATGACCTTCAGTGCTGCCTGCATAGTAACCAGTGTCAGAAAAATCCTCCCCTCCAAACACATTATTACAAAGCTAAGGATTGTTAAAACCCCTACAATTAAATGCAATGAATTAGATAGTGCTAATCAGAGCTGGTTAGTCTGCATGGCACCATAAGCATTATTTGGGCAGGCTAGCCCAACTATGACCTCCATTTGATTCCCCAGTTTCTAATGCTATGACAATGTCACAATGAAACCTTTCTTTTAAAATATCTTTACTCTTGCAACATATTTTTATTATAATAAATTTCCATTGTAAGTTGTATATACAATATAAATATATTATAATAAGTTATGTTATAAATTTACCTCTATTATAAAACCATGTGATTTCATTTGACCAGGATGCATTCAGTGCAGTAGCAGGGAGAGAGAAAAAAGTTTACAACCAGTGTTTAATCTGGCTGCCAGCTCCATAACAGCAAAAAAATGAAGCAGGTTTTCATGGTATCCACAAAGGCTCTAGGTAATGCCAACCTTATGTGTCTTAAATTACCACTTAGAGACAAAGCAAAGCATAAGCCATTTTACAGTTGTACACAAGTGGCTTTATTGTTTTTGACCCATAAATGCTGCATTTCACATAAAGCACAGTGTAACAGATAAACTTCTTTCCCTTTGCCTTTTGCAGGCAACTCAGAGGTCACATACTGATCTCCATAGATCACAGGTAGAAAATCGCTGTTTTTCACCACTTACAAATTACTGTTATGCAAAAGGAGTTCTCCACGGTGCACTGTTCCCCAAATCCATGTGCACTGTATTTCAGGGGGTTCTGGCACATATCCAGACTATAACAAGCAATGTAAAGTGGTTATGCTGCAAAAGACTCCTTGTACACACATAATAGTAGTCATAATATTGATAGTGGGATTTGATTATATTCCTGTTTGCGGACATAAAAATTAAGACAAAGTCTCTGCTGACAATTCACAATTCAGTTTTCAGTAAGTGGAGGTATTTGTATCACAGATATAAAAATAAAACAAACAAAATAAAACCACAAGATTTTTCAATAGTTTTTATTTAAGTTCACAGAGCCTGGAAAAATCCTGAAGATACGCCTGTAGGAAGAAAAGTTACTACCTCCTGGGATATTAGCAATAAGATTTATCACCTTCTTCCAAAGACTCCCTGCAAGAAACAGTGTCCAAGTGAGTTTGGAGAAAACAGATAAAAGATTTGACCTCTAGTCTGTAATAACAGCAGCGGACACTGAACTAGATTATCTGGCCAGCAGGGTGAATTAGCTTGACCACTAAATGGATGTAATTAAAATCAGGGATGGACAGACTTTCTAGCAGACAATAAGAGAAGAGCAACATAGATCACTCCATTTCACGTGTCTTCTGGTATACCATGATTTGCTTTTGGAATAATATGTTGCAAAGCTGGACACGAATAAATCATAATATCTATTTGTCTCCTAAGGCTGCGGCTTATGAAGTAAAAATACTTTGTGCATGATTAAGTTAAAAAAAACTGTCAACTTGATTATTTTCTTTGCTAAGGAAAGCTTCTATGCTGCAAAACACAGAGGATACAAAAAGAGAAACAAGTAATTCACACATGGCATGTATATCAAACTTTTTTCTTGATATTTCTGCATTGGATTTTCTGTCTCTTCTCCTTTCACCTATACTCCTCTCCTTTATTGAATGCAAACTCAAAAAAGCTTAAATCAAATCTACAAAGTCACTAAGTTCAAGCAGATTTGAAATTAGGTGAAGAAAGTTCACTCAAACTCACAGACTATATTTCTGGCTTCAGCAATTTTGAAAACAAACATAATCTGTATCCATAGGGGAAGAACCTGGAGCAGTCTCTGATAGCAGAAATGTAGATCTTAAGTCTTTTCAAATGCAGTGGATTTTAATAAACTTTTCTTAAAATATCCTTTTGACTTCCTGTTCACTGCTAGGTGGAATGGGGCAATACAAAACTCACAAATTATTATTTCAGATATTTTTTATATTGGCATTCTTACAATCATTATTTCATCGCTATTCAAGACTTGCAGTCAATATTATGGTTTATAAAAATGCTAGGCTATGGTAGTTTATAAGAAATAATATTTCTGTACTATTTATTTTCTGATAATGCTTATAGACTGTCACATCTTCTAACCACCCACATCCCATTGTGGATATTATGTCTCTTTCGTTGCAGTAAAGGATTTTATTTTCTTATTTGACCAAAATACTCTGATAATTTTTTTGTCTACTTCTAATCAGAATTTGGAATATCATCTGCATTTTTAAAGCTTCCAAAAACATGCTAAAATGAGGTTTAAATAAAGACCATTTGACAGGTAGTCTTCATTGAAACAAATATATGCAACTGGTGTTGTGATGCTTACCATTAATGTAGCACCATGAAGGGCAATAAAATAAACTGAGGCAGATAAGAATTTAGTACTGAAATAGATACACACAAATTATAAAGCCTGACAGTTCATACAAATCCAAAGAAAATTCTAACAATTAAGATATATAAGGTGAGGCTTCATAATCCATCCGAATACTGACAAGTATTTTGCCTAACTCACATTCAGATACCAAGTAATTTGAAGTGAAATAATTACATTACAATGAATATTAATGAAAGCCTCTTAATTTAAAGATTCACTCTCTAGAAAAATGGTCAGTGAAAATTAACTATGTTGTTACTTCCAGCATCTGAATATACATGGTGAAACTTCCCCATCATTAGTGAGGGTCCACTTCCCCAGGCGCAGAGGGCATTATTTTCCCAGTTGTAGCACGAATGGAGGGAGAACAAACAAAGGTGTGAAAAAGAGACCAGGAAAAGAGAAGTGTATGAACTGAAATAGGAAGCAAAAGGGAAGTGGGAATGAAGGATATTAGGGGAGGAGGGAGGAAAAGGGAAAATAATATGTATAAAAGATGCTATTGACAGTCAAAAACCCCACGCATCAATATGACTAGAAGAGACCAGAAGGAAGAAAGTGAAATCCAGAAATAGTGGGAAATTATGGTGGTGAAAAAAATAAGCTGGGCGCTATAGAAAAAGAAAAGCCCTTTGGCCTCACACATCAGTACTAAATGTGACCTACTCTTAGGCACAGAAGAAAAATAAAAGCTGAATAAGCCAATGAAGTTTATAAAATCTATAGATAGTTTTCTATGGAAATAAGCTGAGGTTTTGGAGAAAAAATAGATTTCATAAGTAAATACATACCTATGTGTAAGCAAAAACTTACTGAACTCCTAGCTCTGGGATTTCAGGTGCAAAAATCAGCTATAAAGGGTAAAGGAACTGAAGTTTATTTTAGCCTCACAATTCTCTACTGCCAAAGAGCCAGAACTTAAGTAGTTCACACTGCGAATTTTGCAGCCCAAACCAAGCATGTACAGCATTATTATATAAAATCGATACAGAAATGTCGTCTGCAAAATCCCTGCCTGCCCTGCCTACCCCTATACCAGAACGTGTATGTGATAAGAAAACAAACTGCAGCTGATTCACGCTGTTCCTGCAAGGGGAAGTATTTTTACATCCAAACCTTTTCCCTTGCCCTTTTTGTTGTTGTTGTTGTTGTTGGCAGTGCAAGCAGCAGAGAGAATTCCTTCTGCTTTATCAAATGGTTCATTAACAACCAATTTTGATGAGACTGTAATGGTGTTACCCTAGTTGCCTGCAGTCTCACCTCATTTCAGGCCTGGAGGCAATAACAGAGGCACAAAAGTCTTTGGAGTTTCATCACAGTCACTATCAGCAGACGTACAGTGCCTGTAGTGACTAGAACCATCAGGCTGTATTACACTGGTAGGAGGAGGGACAAAGAGACAAATCCTGATGGTCAGAAGTTTTATAAAAGACAACTCCTGAATTCTTAAGCTTGTTGTTGCTAGATTTTACTTACCATAAATAAGAGAAATAAATGTTCACCCTTAATCATAATGTGATTCTAATAACCCTCATTATTTCCAGCGTGAAAGAAAAGTTAAATATTAGAAATTTAAAACTACAAAAATATTTATTTGAGCTTTAATTTTTTTATCTGCTTTCTTTTTTTTTCCTAACAATTTATGACAGTAGCCATGTTATTTACAGACAAAACCCAATTTTTTCAATAGCAAGAATTCCAAAGATCCATAAGAATATCTTGCAACTTAGAATATAACACATCTATTGTTTAGTTACATAGCACCATAAATGTATGGTGGAACAGGAAGAAAGTAATCTCACAGGTAGTAACCATCTTCCCCTCATACTAATCCACTACTTCATAGTCTAATGCATTCTTATTAGAGATCCTTGTAAAAACATAAATGACAGTTTCAGAATTTTCTTACAATTTTGTAAAATAAATCTCCAGTGGATTTATCTCATAAAGCTAAATCAAAGCTGATGTTTTTAACAAACAACACTCATCATAAAGATGTTAATGGGTTTATCGCTTTCCATATGTTCTTGCCAATTGTTTTTTGTTTTGTTCTGAGTTTCAATCTTGATGTTTTTATTGAAGCATCATGAAAATACACACGTATATAAGAATTTACAGGGAAAACATCACAATGCAACATGTATCAAACACATACTGAAACCTAAGCACAAGCATTGGTAGAAACATAATTATTTTTGAAAAGCATACAGATTGCAGAGGAATGTAAGGGATGGAAGAGATGTCACTATACTGAAGGAAATGTTATGTAAAACAGGGCGTTGCCATTATGTGCACTGGCTGGCAAATTCCATCCCTATTTTCAGGCCGAAGAATCTCCACTAAAAGGATTCAGTCGTTGCTTTAAAGTATTGTCCTGATCTTTGTCCCATGGAAGTTCACAAGGATTCCATCCCAAAGGTGCTCACCCACCAGGAGATTTGGAGAGAATGACCACATCCTTGAAGATATTTCAGTGCTGTACACTGCTGACACATCTAAATAACAGGCTGCACTCTTCTTTATGTCACTTAGAAATTTCATCAAGCTTTAATATCTGATGCTTCTGTGCTTTTCAGCTGACAACTCAAGTAGAAGAGCTTGAAGTAATCCAGCACAGTGATAAACAAGCCTTGAATCACTGCAGCAAAGTCCATACCTGGCAGGAAAAGGTGCAGTCCTCAGCACAGCCTACAGTAGCAGAAAGCTTTCTTTCTATTTATTTATCTAGGATTAGGAAACTCAATTCAGCACTTTGACAATCCAGGCAAATGTCTTCCTTAGAGATGCTATAGTCATTCCTTCAGTTCCTGGAGATATTTTCCTTCCTCACCAGCATCACTTCCACCATGCCCAGGAGGAGTCTAACAAACAGACTGTTCTTCGATCCAGTAATGTCTTTCAGACATGGCGGCATGTTGCTGATGGTGTTGTCTCTCCCTAACAAGAAGGAAACAAGAGTTGAGTGTGTCTGTACACTGACTTTATAACTTCTAATACAGTAATTTGGAGTTCCAACCTATATACCAAATGCAAGAGGGGACAAAGCTCAGTTTCAAATGTCGCAATCCTTTGTGGAGAGTAACAAACGACTGTACTGCTGGAAAGGGATAGACCCGCAGAACTGAACACATCAGTACTGCAGTTCAAGGGCTGGTATTGAATCTATTCCCAGTGTAAAGATTTGCACAGTTTCCAAAAATGCTGGAATATTCTAAGGATTCTTAGATTGTTTAGTGATTTCTTTCTGATCAAGACTTTCATTTGAGTGGTGTAAAGAAATATTATGTGATATTCTTAAAATAGAAAGACTCAATTTACGTGTCTACTGTTTTGGTTTTTCCCTTCTTTATGATTAAATGGTTATTAAATTCCAAGGATTTTTTATTTTTACATTTTTATTTTCTAACAAAATAATAATCCTATAATAAATTCAGGTTTCAGACCCAGACCTTTGACACTGAGATGACAAATTCTGAAACTCTGATATCATTAAGTCAAAGTGTTACTCGCAGCAATTCATTCTCAACACGAAACACGCAAACCCTTTTTGCTTACAAAAACTTCATACAAACGAGTTGGGGTAAGAAAACAGGCCTTTATATAAGAACATTCACACAGTTTTGCAGATGAGAAATCACAGGCCATGAGTCCTTATTGATAAAATGCAGCCATTAAAGGATAAATTAATTGAAAAACAAACTAAATCCAGGTAGTCGAATGAAATTAAACTCTTAATTTAGAAATATAGATTTCTCCTTGGTTAAGGAATAGTTTGGAATTATGCTTTGTAATTGTTTCAGGATCTGAACTCCTTTTCTTGCATGTATGTTTGGGGACAGAGGAATTTCTGAGGTTAGGGAATTAGCCACTGCAAATATTAATTACATTACTTCAGTAGAAATTATACTGTATGTTATTAGGCAATATAACTTTATATTCCTCATTAGAATTAAGCTGTATAATTAACTTTTTTATTCTTAATACTGTGGTAAAAAAAGGCTTGACAGGATGGAGCATAAAATGTATTTTACAAACAATCCATTCAATAATTGGATTGTTCTGAAAATATAATCCTTTCCCTCTGGTTTAAAATTAGTATTTATAATCTTGGTAAATATAAAAATGCAGAAGTCTAAGCCTGAGCAGTGTTTCTAGTCCTGTTCCTCTTTTTCCCCTCACTCTTCTACACCTAAGAGTATTTTCTTTGAGACAGAAAGAGGGATGCAGGCTGAATGCTGAACACAATCTTGCAAATGTTTTCTGGTTTTGCTCCCTCACATTTTCTTTTTCAGAATCCTAATGTAACACTTCCCTGTGCTATCACTTGTTAAAGCCCCAGCTCCTGAACTGTTGTATTTGGCCAGCAATTAAGCAGCTCCCTGCATGAGAAATCCTCCTCCTCCTCACAGAATTCTTAGCCCTCATTCCCTAATGTTAGCCGAACAAAACTGTATATCTTTATACACACAGTGCAACCACCAAGAAATCAATTCTGTGTGTTTTCCTCCCTTTTATACTTTTAAAGGACTGTGATCAGTTTTCTGTCTGTTTCTTTTACACATCCTTTCCCAGCTTTAAAGTGGTGTTTGAGCCCTTCCCCTCTCCCTTGCAAAAAAAGGAAAAAAAAAAAAAAAAGGCAAAACAAAACAGGTAGAATTCCTCTGTTACTATTAACACCTAAAAATATGATCATGAAACAAAAGCTGTGCTCCTCTGTCCCATTTGATGTCTTTTTCATGCTGCCTCAGTGATGGCCAAATAATTGGTTGTTCACTTGTGTCCTTGTCTCCCTCGACAGTTCCACAGATGCCCTGAACAATGCTCCAAAGACTGCTTTCAGTAGGGGCAAATCCTCATTAATCATTCCTGGCTGACAGCACAAGGGAACACCTGCATCTGGTGCAGGGACCAAGCAGTGGCTTCTGGGAGCACACATTAAAAAGACCAACCAATTCAAGTTGTGGGAGTAGGCTTCTAATAGCCATGTGAAAAATCTGTCTCTTGCCGGATTTTCCTTTCATTAAAAATCTAAAATTAGACCTGTGGCTCGTGCTGAGATTAAAACAGCAAAGTATTCTAAGCAAATCAGGAAATGAACAGTACTGTATGTTATGATAAATGGCTGCTAAATTCTTTATGTCTAGATCAAGCAATGTTAGCATTAAATACTGATGAACTGTCACATAATTTTCATTTAGAAATGACTGCACTTTGAGCTTCATGTCCTGTGCTGCTCATAAATATTTTTCCCTGCTATATTTCACAAGTAGACAATACTGACTATATGGATATTTTTAACATGTAGCTGCAAGTCTCTACTGTGTATAAACTGTTTTTTCTGTGCAAGAACATCAACCTTTCCCTGCAAAGTGTTATCAGAAATTGTTTGTGGTGCAAAAAGGTACCATAACCACCCCAGTGCTATAAAGCCATGTTCCAGATTTCTATTATAACACTTACTTAACAGAAGAGTTGTCAGGGGTTTTTTTAAATTGTTTTCATTGCATTTAGAGTAGGTGGAGGATTTTTGTCCTAGGGAATATGGGAAAGGAGTGAGGAGAGCAAAAATAAGTGGCTTTTTTTTAAAAAAAAAAAAAAGTTTTCGTAAAAATTAGTCAGATTATAGTTATCTAAACATGTAGGGCCATTAAAATCTACGGTAGGATTCCAACTGATTTCAATAGGCTTTGGGTCAGGCCCTTAGGCCCTGCATCTGGTCTGTGATTAAATAAACACATGTCTTCCCACATATAAACTGGAGGGAACCACCATGGGCTGGGGATTACAAACGACTAACAATGTATTTTTTGCACATATGACTGAGCACAACCAGGCTTTGAGTCTGTCCATAAAATATACTCACATCTCAAACAAGAAAGCACTCAGCTGATACAAAAAGTATCTTTTAAAAGGCAGACAATTATCACCTCTACACCACAGTGAAGATTTTAGCAAAGGTCAGAAGGGGGAGCAGAGGAAAAAAAGTGAGGCAGGGATAAAAAAAACTACAGAACTCTCAGCATTAAAACACCATTTGTGCTGAGATGCTTTTACAGCATAAAAGAGCATAAAACACATCTAGGATATTAATTACAAATTTAATTTGAAATATATTTTCCTGTAAGTTGATACTGACGGAATTGATTTGGAAAAAAAATTACTGAAACTGAATTTTGGAGTAGCTTTTTTTTACCTTTAATGAGAAGGAAAAGTTTGCACCTTCATTTGCAAAGCAAAATCATGTTCTGTACAAGCAAGAGTAAAGCTTGCATGCAGTAGATTTACCAAAAATAATTGGATTGATGACCACACATTTGGGAAACCAAGAGCTAAATGTATGCATGCATATATAGCTTACCTGAATTTTCATAATTTATCTTAATATGTTTAATACTGGGCTTTTTTACAGTTATTGAACAAAAATTTAAAGATATTTGTCTTTTGCACTTAATTTTCAGTTAGAAATAGTGACATTTGACAGAGCATTTTTTTTCCTACAGAATGCAGTAGCATCATCCACACAATATGAGAAATTATGCCATCTAAATGCTATGAGTTAAGGAGATAAATAAGAGCAACTAGAACAATATAAACATCTATTTGGCCTATTATCTGAAAGCTACCAACACATAAAGTCTTGCTCTTTTAACTACTACTTCTAGCTGTGCTTTCATGTATAAAACTAAAGCATCTGTTCTTAAGAACTTCATCCAGGTGTAGAGGAATTTTGGGTTATAACAGATCTGTTTATTTTAAGAATAATATTTTCACAAGCTTTGTAAAAATCTCAGATCTTTAAAGTCCCTGTTAGGACCTTATGTAAATATGTACAGAAGACAGGTAAATAAGTGACTCTGTAGATGTGATGTAATTATGTTCACATCTGTTTGTAAGGATGGTAAATCTGCTGACACATACAACAGGCACAGGTATACCTCCTTAGTAATATACCTCAGCTATAGATAAGATCTACTAAGAGCAGGAAGTTCCCTTCCAATTTTTTTTAGCTGAGATACTTAGCAAATTGTCACACATGTAGGAGGCTAGAATGCAAATTCTAGCTGCCCTCAGGCAAGTTTCATTAGGCTTTCTGAAATCTTTTAAAATTTGCTGTGAAAATAATTTCACGTATAACTTGACAATATCTCCTGCTCAAAAGCAACACCTTTCAAGTATACTTCAAACATATGGGGGGGAGTTCTTCAAAAGGACATTGTTAAGGTAAAAAACATGTAAAACATTATCTTTTTTGTTACTAGAAGCTCTGATTATTTTATCATATTAAAGTTTTCAAATAACTTTGAAAATCTGTTACTTTTATCACAAGTATCACTCATTTCTTTTAGGCTGGACAGTGGGAGGGAGACTAGCAAGTGTTGCTGCCTGCTCTCTCATCAACTTAAACCTAAGTGGGATCAGCCTAAAAGTTTGCACAAAATTAAAGGTGAAACCCAAATTTTAAAAATTAAGATTTTTTTTTTTAAACCCACTTTCATTCAAATTTTAAAAACTCATTTCTTTAGATCATTTCAATTCATAATCATCTTGAAAATCTTGTTAGAGGGAGATTTCCACTGAAATTCCATGACTCAGCAATACTGGCATACAGGGAATGTGCACAGAAAGCCACGCTCACCCCCTCCCCGACTTCTTTTAAAACTTGGAATCAGTTGGTTCTCACAGGAAAACATTACAATTTTATACAATTTTTCATGTCAAATGTTATACCAGCTCCAATACTGGGGAAGAAGTGGACTCATTCCAATAGGAATTAGGACAGAAAGCCATAAGCTAAAATACAATCCTTAATAATGCCCTGTCTTCTGCCCAGCCTTCCTCTGCCAGAAATATTCTTGTCCTAGTCTAAACTATGTGCATAGATCACTTTCATAGAATCATAGAATGGTTTGGA
>NW_010314897.1:0-280 GCF_000700745.2 Antrostomus carolinensis | reverse complement strand
CCCAGGGCATCCCACTGCTTCCATCAGCTGCAGGACACCAGCATCCACGGAGCTTCCAGAGCAGGGATGGGGACGGGGCAGGAGGGAGGCACGGCGCTCCGGCACTCTGCACAGAGCGGAGCATTTCTGGAAGCGCCGGATAAATCCTTGTTCTTGAATCCTGAAGCTTTGCAACAAAAACAACTTGGTGCAATTTGTTCTATAAATACGCAGGCGAGCCGGGACGTGCTGGAGTCGCTGCCTGCGGCAGGAGGACCGGGGGGGGGGGGGGGGGAGGCGG
>NW_010314896.1:5751-5965 GCF_000700745.2 Antrostomus carolinensis | reverse complement strand
CCCACGGGGCGTCCGGCAGCGCTGGCGGAAGCCGCCGTCTTTGGGAATGAGTCTGTCCCGTCGTGTTTGCTGAGGCGTCGCTGTCCGCCCAGAGCCCCTCGGGACGCGTGTGCCAACGGAGGGTCCCAAGGGAACGTGACAGTGGGTCAGGCCAGCTGGAACCCGTCCGGCGCACGCAGCCGTAGGTGCTGCTCCGAACATTAAATGAGTTGAT
>NW_010314896.1:0-5721 GCF_000700745.2 Antrostomus carolinensis | reverse complement strand
TCGCAGACATGGCAGTGCTTTAAAACACACCATTAACCTACAGAGCTGTCAAACGCCAACTTCATTTCAATCCCTTTTAGGAGTCCACAGTTCTTTAACCTATGGTTAGTTTTATCTAATGTATTTAAAATGCATCAATAGAACTATTCCTAGTGTATATTATTTTAATTCTAGTGAAAGCAAAACAAGCAGAGAAACAGCGAGCCAAATGCCTCCTTTAAAATAAAAAGCACCAAAAAAATGAAAGTGAAATGATTGCAAAAACAAAGTGGAACTGGAGCCACTGGGGAGTGATGATCAGGTGAATGAAGCTGAGTGGAAGCACTACAAACAAACTGAGTATTTTTCATTCTTTCTCTACATTTAAGTTTTCTGCATTTCTTGTCTTGTTTTGCAAACACAAGACCAGTTTGCTAGCTTGCTTCCCGCTGTGGCTTAAGTAACACAGAGGCAGCTGCATTCCACAGTTTCTGACATACTCAAAAATACTGGTGGGCTGGGGGAGTCCTGGAGGGAGGGGGCAGCTCCTTATTTGTGAGTGTAGGGGCAGTGGTCATGAAAAGTAGACTTCACCCCCCTGTGAGCTCCAGCCGCTGGTCCCAGTTCATTATGCCAAGTTCTGAGGAAGCCTCTGGCCAGACCCGAAATCACGCAGGTTCAGAGTCTGCAGATGACTGCTTTTAGCCCTGTGCCAAGTGCTGTTTAGTCCAAGCAGGGAACTGAACACAGCATTTTTACACTAATAATATCCTCCTCCTAATCACACCGTAGCAAAATATGTAATTTAATTTCACATGCTCTTAATGGTGTAGAGCTCTCTGGAGCTTGCTCTGGGCCTGCCGGTGACCTTAATGGATGCAGGGACAAACCACAGAATACCACTTTACATTGTGTTAGTGTTAAGGCTTAAAAGGGGAGAGAATTTGCAGGTGAGATATGTATGGATAGTAGCATTTTACAGTGAAGGCCAAAGATCAAAAACTGCAGAGGAGGATATGCTCCTCCATAAATCTCAGACAATCTTATTTTAAAATTGCTAAAAAGAAGTGTCTCATGGATGAAAGAGGACACATCTACTTTAATGAAAGTAATAGATTCTGAACATAAACATTTCTAGAAAAATGGGCAATACGAAATCTGACAGAACTACAAAACAAAATGCTGTTGTCCTTAGCTCAGTTGTCTAGGACAGAAATAAATATGGACATTTTTTCAGAGGCCTCCTGCTCTGAGATAAAGTACACACATACAAAGGATGTAGATCTTCGTAGGGAGACAAGTAAGTGACTATGGCCTACTCCAAAACTGATAATCTGATCAGAAATATCTTTAAGACACACCTCTCCCGGGTCTTGCAGACCCACCTTTTCATACGACACAAGAATTACAGACAGCCGATTACATATTTAAAATATTTATTTTAAACTCTAAAATGTATTTCATGTCTGCCAGTGCCAGATGCAAAAGTAGGCATAAGCTTAAGACCCAGTGTTCAAAACTGTGATTTTTCAAGGTATATTTTAATACAAGATTGTCACATGGTGCTGGAAGCTTTAAAGCATCACTGAGAAGTATTGGATTGAAAGCCAGGGTGGTCTGCTGAAGGCAAGAATCCCAAGTTCTTCCTGAGCAAACCCAGATTTTTTAGTTTAGTATGCCTTGAACAAAGATTTTTTATATATGTTAGCAAGACTGTTTGATGAGGAAATAACAAGCTACAGGATTTTTTGCAACAAGCCTCAGCTGTGTTTTAGTTTTTGTTACCTTATACACAATGGAAATAGCACTTTTGTGCCCATCTTCAGTGCCAAGTAGTTTATTCTGTGCTCTGATTTTCTTGACAGGGTTTCAGATGTCACATAAAGACACACCAGTACTGATGCTGGTGGGAATCTGCTGGAGAATTGTTCTTGTGAAGCACAAATAAATAAAAAATTATATACTGTGTCAGTGTCATATGTCAATAATCTGGGGTTTGTTTGTGAAGTTTACTGTTTTAACTCCCGCCAGCTGCAGAACTGTGTTAATGGGAACATGATCCAGCCTGTTTTTATCAAGGTGCAAAAAATGAACTTCATTACCTGGAATGGAATGAGAAGAAACATGTAAATGGCTGAATAAAATATTTATTCAAAGACGTAAGTGAATCAAAGAAGCTCTCTGATTTCCCACTACTTCTTGTAGGAATGTGTGCTATTGCTATAGATTGCACAATACACTGTATTTTAAACAATGACATAGATTTTCTTTAATTAAGTTACACAAGCAAGGAACATTAAGGCATCTAATGTAATTAAATCTGCTGTAGCAAGTTGTTTCCTAATGATTTGCTGAGATGACTTTGTCATGTTGCAGCTTCATGCACTATTCCTTTACTAAAACCACATTAAATGCCTATACTCAAATGTAAAAGCGGAAATGTAGGTGAACACCAGAGTGTCAAAAAAATTCCTGCAAACTCAGAAGCAGTTGTTCCATCAGCACTCCTCTCGATTTCTGACAGACTGCGACCAGCTTTGTGCTACCTCTGTGGGAGGTGGGATTACACAATGACTCTTCCACAGATGCCTTCAGCCAACAAAATCACACAGTTCAACACAAGACTGTCTCCTCGGGACCCACAGGGACAGCAGTCACTGTGGTAGCGTTAAAGCAAACAGCTACAGGAGGAGACTGTAACTTTCACACAGAATAAAGCAGCTCACCTGGGCCTAAAATCAAAGCTCCTCCCTGCTGAGCAGGGTCTCCTTGAAAATCAAAAGCCGGACCAGTCATTGCTCTCCACATACTCCTAATGCTTCCCAGCAGTGTGTTTGATTTCACATGAGGGCTGCGCACTAAACAAAACGTCAAAATACTTGTTATCTATAAATACAAAAGTATATAAGGGGAACAACAAAATCAATCAGCTGCCATGAATATTCTAAAGTTTCCTGATTACAAGTGTTTTGACAAAATACAGCCTACAAGAAATGGTCTGGTGGGCAACTCCCTTCCTATTTACATTGTGATCATACTATTCTATCAGACCATTCTTTTATTCTGTGCAAGTCCAAACAAGGTGAGAAAATTATTCTTACCTGATACGTTACTACCTTCACCTCTTTTCATGCCAAGCGTTTTATATATTTCCCTTTGTGGATCTACATACATTTCGTGAGTATACCCAGTTAAACTGCAAAAGGGCTGCAAAATATACGCATACAAAAAAAGCAGTATTTTTACAGTTAAGATGGTAATTAGTTAGGACCTACTAACAGTGGAAAAAACAACCAACCACCCCACCGCCTGATTTGGAAACCTGGGGATTTGTCATGTTAAATTAAAGGCAAAAAAATTTTAGGCCCGGAGCTTACTAAAACAAAGCTTCCAGTTAAATCAAGAAAAGATGTTTCAATAGCAAGCCTCAGTGGCTTTTAAACTGAAAGTTTTAGTTATTAGCTTTATTCATGTACAGCTATTAGAATTGCTTCATGAAAAATAATACTGTCCTCTTTTTCTGTGGTTGCAAATTACCATCCTTTCTCTGAGAGCCAAATCCCTCAATGCAGACCATTAAGACACAAGAGAGGATACAATGTATTTAATGACTACTTTATTTACCTTGATGTGATGATAAGATGACTGTCCAATAACTATAAGCCTCACATTTGCTTCCTGGAACAGAACATGGGTATTGAAACTGTAAAGAGGAACTCGTTATTTCTGCATGGCTGCAAAGCATTAGCAGAATCTGGTGTCCCGAGTTAATTATCACAGTGCACCAAAATTATTTGAAATTAACATCATTTACATATTTGGAGCCTGCACCTTTGTCTATCACGCACAGTTAGCAGCTACATTCATTTATTAAGGGAAAAATTATTTTTAAAGATAACTTTCAAGTTACAGATATGTAAATTTTACTTTTTCTGTAGCATTAGTAGCATCATCTTTTCAACTGATTGCAACCTGCTATCATTTTGGAAATTCAAAATTTCGACTCGGTTTCACCTGCATCTCAAGAAGCAGCATGCAAATATTGGTGCACGTACATCTGTGATTTACTTATACCGATGCTCTTTAATAGATATAACTATCGGCATGTACTGCTGTCTCTTGCAGGTGCAACATTAGGCCCGTGTCTAAAATAGCAACCAAAACTTAAGTTCATTCAGATGCCAGTAAAAGTTAATAAATTACAATATTGTTTTAATATTCAGGTATAATACTTGCCTTTCCCATACAAAATAATTTTGTGTGTTATGAAAAGAAGCTCTCCTAAAAGCAGAATACTCACACTATGAAAAGCATGGACAGTTTTGATTCTCTGTATACATTTATTTGAGCAGCCAAATGAAGAAAATGCCATTCTGAGTAACACTGAGCAGTTTAGAAAAATGTGTCCTGAGAAGGGGAGCTGCCAAAGAAATTGCCCCTTTTCATCCCCAAATTCCTAGTCCATCTAAGGCTTGCTGTCAGCAAGGAGCTGAGTCTCTTGTCATTGGCTATTCTGCTGTTGGGAATAAAATGTATCAGGATTTCAACCAGCAGCCTAGAAGAGACAGATTGACCTTCCACATTTAGCAGGGGATTGGTGTCTTTGTCCAGTATGTCCTACCACCCAACAAATATCCATCCACAGCAACCCCTGCCCACTCCATTTCTCTTTTCTGTCACTATGTCATTGCTGTTTGTGCAGCTGCCCGGAGAACAGGTCACACAACTGATGCATCTTACAAATAACCATAGCAAAAGAGATTATTTTTAATCCAGATAATTTTCTGATTTTGTTCCATGTACAACCATCAGTCAGCTGTACGGGCATAATGGAAAAGGCAGTAGTTAGTAGTTAGTTAGTGGTCAGAAGACAGCTGCCCAGGGCACTACCAACAACACAAGAAATGCCTGTCAGACGTTGCCTAACTGTTGGGAACACAGCAGGAAAAAACAGCATCACACTAACAGGGCAGGGAGAAATAATGCTGCTGCAACACAGCACCTAGTGCAATAACTCCTTTCCTGTGTCTTCTAGGCAGATACATTAAATCTACTGTAGTAAACAATGAAAGCACTAACTTTCTTCTGAGCCTTTTTTTGATTCCTAGAAATCTGAAGTCTCGCACAAGCCTGCAGTGGGGTATAACAAAATTTGCTCAACTACGGAAACGCCATCTACATACTAAGGGCAGAGAACTTACTTGTAAAAACGCCTTGGGGACTTTTGCCAGGTCTTCTACATACTCCTTACATGTGTAACATAAAAAATTCTGCAACATAGCCAGTTGGATGTGTCAGAAACAAGACATAATTGCACAGTAATGAAGCATCAGATTCTGACTTGGGGCACAAACCATTCTGCAGGTGATCAGGGACCGGGAACAGGAAAGACTGAAGTTCTTTGCTGTCACCAGATTTGGGTTAGGATACTGGTTTAATCCGAGCCTGACAAAGGACATGGCTTGGGGCCTTGCTAATATTTCTATCTCTGGGTATTTCGGGGACGCCAGAGCTGGCTCGCCAGCCGGGACATCAGGGAACACAATACCTGTTTCCCTAAACACACGCTTAAAGATTTCTTTTCGGGTAAATACTGTATAATTTTAGCAAAGAACGGGGGTTCTCAGAGCGGAACTGATCCGCGTTGCGTTTTCTTTTCTCTCCCCTCCAGCCCGGCTTGTGTGAACCCCACGCTCCCCCGCCCGTTGCACAGCTACTTCCCGCAGGAAGCCGGCCTGGGCC
>NW_010314895.1:3345-3586 GCF_000700745.2 Antrostomus carolinensis | reverse complement strand
GGTGGTGGTGGGTCCCTGTTTCTTCCCAGGTTGGGGTGGTGCTGAGCTCTCCACACTTGAACCCTGGAATTATTTTAACAGGGATCCTCCAAAACCTTCCCTGCTCCTGATCTTGCTCCAAGGGACCGAGATTTTCTGTGATTCTATGGGTTAGAGGTGGAACTGGTTGTGTTGGGTTTATAGTTGGACTCCATGATCTTAAAGATCTTTTTCCAACCGCTCCAGTTCATGGAATCCCAGA
>NW_010314895.1:1354-3238 GCF_000700745.2 Antrostomus carolinensis | reverse complement strand
AACACTTCCAGGGAGGCCCAGCCACAGCTTCTCTGGCCAACCTGTTCCAGTGTCTGACCACCCTCACAGTGAAGAACTTCTTCCTAATATCTCATCTAAACCTCCCCTCTTTCAGCTTAAACCCATTTCCCCTTGTTCTATTCTACTCCATGACCTCACCCCAGGTGCCCCCAAGGGTCACCCAGCCAAAAACCATCCCAGCCTTGATGCTTCAGATGCTTTTCTAGGTCCCTTGTGATGACAGACGGAGGTGACAGGGAGCAGTGTTGTTACAGGTACTGTGAGGACTCAGTGAGCTCCACGCCGTGTCACCGCCCGGCACGTGGGATGGACATGGACAGCTAAAAGCCCTCTCATTAACTTTGAACATCTCCTGGTTTGCTAAGTGCAGACATTAGTGAGTGGTGAGACGAGCCGGCGATGAGCACGGCTGACGGGGCTGTCTCAGAAATGTGCATCTGCAGGTTGGATGGACAACGAGAGCCGGGAAGGAACCAGCTCCAACATGTTCCCCACCAACGTCCCTTCCACATCAGGCAGCCCCTGGGATGTCCAGGCAGGAGCAAGCCAAGGCCAGCAGCTTCGCAGAGTTAAACTCATCCTGATGTTTCCTCAAGCTCCTGCTCTGGGAAAGATCTTCTTCCCATAAATCCCACCACTCAGGGGAAATTGGGACCATGGATGGACCTTTGGCTGGTACTGGGGTGTGTGGTTGGGGGGTGGCAACCAGAGTGGGAGGGGTGAGCAGCACTGGGGGAAGATCAGCAGGGGCAATGTTGGGGGGATGGACCCCAGGACCCCCAAGGGACCCCACAACTGCCTTACCGGTGACTGGGAGGGTGTCAGCGGGGCGATGCTGCAGCTCTCGTGGGACATCCCTGGGGATCCAGGGGGGGACGGTGTGGGACATCGCTCGCCGTTGGCACCTGAGGACACAGCAGGGTGAGAGGAGGGGATGGGAACAAGGCCTGGCTCCTCCTGAAGACCCTTCCCCAAGGAGAGGGCAATGTGTGATGTCCCGGTGAAGAGGCAGCCAGGGTGGGTTGGGCAGTGGAGGGGTCAGAGCTATGGTGGGGGCTGCTCCTGGTGGGCTCCACTCAGGGTAGTTCTGGGCTTGATGCGGCTCCCAACCACGTGTAAGGCAGGATCTACTCAGCACTGAGTAAATCAGCAAATGAGGAACCCCTGGGAGGTGTCATAAGGAGGTGGAGGCACCAGTTGCAGCTGGTGGTAGCACTGGTGAGCTGCTGGTGGGATGGAGCTCAGGCAGAGGATGGGGACAGTGGCCAGAGAAGAGCCACAGGACTGAGGGAACCTTCTCCTCTGGGGCTGGGGGATGTCAGCTCTTGCTCAGCAAGAAGATGGGTGGGGGTGAGTTGGTTGTGGTGTTTTGGGGGGTTTCAGCTCGCTGGTGTGGGCAGGTTTTGGTGATGAGACACGGGCTCAACGTCTCCTCCATCACCAGGGAGGAACTGGCAGGTGGAGGAGGAGCTGTTTTATCCTGAAGCTGGTATCTCAAATAAGTTGGAGGGACCTGTGAGCCCAGTTTCTCCCCATTGACTCTAGAGATTACTTGGGGGTGTGGGTGGCTGCAGATGGAAATGCTTCTCCTGTAGATGAGCCAGCCAAGGTGGGATGGGTCCTGCCCTTCCACCTCTGAAGAGGATGAGGGAAGTAGAAGTGTATAGAGGTCTTCAACCAGCAAAGGAGCAGCAGAGTCTAATTCCTTGCAGCTGCTGGCAGAAGATCCAGGACTTGCAAACCCACCATGTGTTTGCAGCAGCAAAGGACGTGGTGGTTCCCCAGAGCTGCCTGGTTTCAAATCATCGTGCCATGGTCACATCACTACGTGCTGGTGGGGACAACCGTGGAGGATGCCAGAGG
>NW_010314895.1:516-1302 GCF_000700745.2 Antrostomus carolinensis | reverse complement strand
GAAAACTTGGGAAAGAGACTTTCAGCTGGTGAGCAGAGAGAGGGTCTGCAGCGTGAGGCTGGGGAGACCCAGCTCCTGGGCTGGACCCACCACCACGTGGCACAACAACCCAGTTTGGTGCAGAGCTGGTGACTCCTGCGTGGTGACTCTGAGGTTTGGCCGGGGTGGGGAGCTCAGGGTGGCTCAGGCTACAGCAAGCCAGGGACATCCATGGGGACAAACACCTCCTCTTCCTCCTCCTCGAGACACCAGCCAGCTCAGTGTCCCCTCTGGTGACCCCACCAGCAGCAGAAGCTTTGTCCTGGGGATCCCCATCAATCCCAGCATGTCACCCAGGGCTGTGGCCACCACAGAAACCCTGGTGGGATGCTTGGCCCCCAGCCCAGCCCCAGGGCTGTCCCGCATGCCACAGCACGGGGCCACATGGCTCCAATTAGCAGAAGGTGATTAATCATCTGCCCTGTCAGAGCTCCAGCCCATGGCTGGGCTCCAGCTCTTGCTGGGGGGGCAGCTGGGAAGGGGCTGATGGAGCTGGGCCATGCTGGGAAGGGGACGTGGGCTCTGGGTGGTGACGTTGTGGGGGTGGAAGGTCGAGATCCAGGCGTTGGGCTTGGGAACCTGCCAGGATCTGGACCATGGGAACTGGGACCAGCAACTCCCAGTTGGACTCTGGAGAGGTTTGGGGCTGGAGGAGGCTCCTTGGTCTTTCCTCAGGGAAGAGTCAAACTCCAGCTCCCCTTTGGGAGCCAGAAGGTGCCTGCAGCCAGTGTTGGTATCCAGGTGAAT
>NW_010314895.1:0-381 GCF_000700745.2 Antrostomus carolinensis | reverse complement strand
GGGGCACCCCAAGAGTGGGTGCCAGGCTCGATTGTGTGGGTCCCCCCCAATCCCAGCTGCCCCCCCACTGCTTTGTCCCCTTGCCCAGTTGACAGCCGAGCTGGTGGCACATCACTCGCCGCGGTGTTGGGGACAGTGCTGTGCCACGTGTCCCTCGGGGGCTGGGCTGCTCCTCACGGTGACACGGCTCCTGTCCCCTCCCAGCTGCTCTCTAAGTGCCTTTCCCTGTATCCCGTGTCTGTCCCATGAATATTTGATCCCCGACAAACCGGGATGTCCCTCGGGGTGACCCTGCGTGCTGGCAGAACCCCACGGTGGGGGCGGCCGCTGTCCCCCCCCGAGGCTGCAGGGGGGACACATCACCCAGTTGGACTGGGAACC
>NW_010314894.1:1020-2202 GCF_000700745.2 Antrostomus carolinensis | reverse complement strand
CAGCAGCAGCAGCAAAGGCAGCTAAGTACGGTAGGTGCCACATGGTGCAAGGAGCAACCAGCAGCTCCCTGGGACCCCTGCTGACCCTCTCACCTGTGGGCACTCAGGGTGCCCCCAGGCAGGGTCTCCCCTGGGGACCACTCCTCATTATGGGGCTCATTAGGGGGATGGGATGTGCCCAGCCTAGCTCCCAACTTGGCTTCATCCCCAGGGTGGGACCTTCTCCCTCTCTGGGGTTTCTGCAGGCTGCTTCATGGAGAGGAGCAGATGAGACCAAACTTGTGTCTTTGGACCTTCTCTGAATTCTTGGGTTTTGTACCAAATCCATTTTTCCAGCAGATAATCTGATCCAGGGTCTGGTGTCTGTGGGCTCAGCCTTGATGTCTCTTGGTAGAGAGACCCCTGCCCAGGGTCACCACCTTCCAAAATCCTGGTGGCATCCTCAATGTCCCCTGGCAGAGGGACCCCATCCCAGGGTCACCACCTTCCAAAATCCTGGTGGGATCTAGCAAGTGCATCCGACTTGATGCAAGACCCAGGTGTCCAGCAGCCATAACCACCCCAAGGGAGCTCCAGCAAAGAGGAGCACAGAGGTGACAAGGGACATGGCCAAGCAGCAGGGCAGATGGGAGCCTGGGCACAGAGCGGAGGCAGAATTGGCCTCAAGGCTCCACGCAGGGCTGGGGGGTCCATGTGCTGCTCCAAAAGTCAGTGCCAGGGGTACATGACCAGGTGCCAGGACCTTCTCCTGCATCATCACTGCTGAGCCCTGGGCATCCCCTGGGAGCAGCCACGCTCGATGGTGGGTTTCCTTTGAGGGCTAAACCATCTCTGGCCATTTCTTCCATTTCTCTTCCATATCATGGAGAAAAAAAATCCCACCACGTGCCCAGGGAAGGATGGGATTTAGGGAGAAACTTGGCGGTGACAAGTTAATGGGTGCGTGCCCTGTGCCAGGCACCTGCTGAGCAAGGGGCCATGAGGACAACCCCTCTGGCCCTCAGCCCTTCCAGAAGCGACCTGATGTTTGTCCCTGTGGCACTAACAAGTGCCAGTGGGTCAAGGCTGCCACTGCCCTGGGCAGTTTCCCAGTCTGACCAGTGCCCAGGGCACCCAACCCTTCCAGGCAGCTCCTGGGGACCACCAGCCACTTCTCCTCTGTGGCTTTTTTTGTTGTTGTGG
>NW_010314894.1:283-931 GCF_000700745.2 Antrostomus carolinensis | reverse complement strand
GTCTTTACAACAGCAGATTCACCACCCTGGCTGGAAGACACGGGACCAGTCCCTCCCTTGCACTGTTGTGCATCTCCACAGGGATGAGGCGGTGGGGTGCTCTCCTCATGGCAGGACGATGACAAGAGCAGACCTGTGATGAGGTCCCACCTTTCAATTCTTGCTGCAACAAGATCAGACTTCTCCCTTCTTGTTGCCTGCAGGAGCTGGTGTTGGCGTTCCCGGCATTGCTGGTGTTCCTGGTGTCCCCGGTGTCCCCGGTGTCCCTGGTGTCCCCGGTGTTCCTGGTGTCCCTGGTGTTCCTGGTGTTCCTGGTGTCCCTGGTGTCCCTGGTGTCGTCCCTGGTGTGCCTGGCGTGGCTGGTGTTCCCGGCGTGGTCCCTGGTGTTGGAGGTGAGTGGATGGGCTGACATGAGCTGATGGGGGGGTGCTGGCCTTGCCGGTGCCCTGACTCTGTCCCTTCTGTCCCCACAGTGGGTGTCCCAGATGCTGGGGCGGCCGCGGCGAAGGCTGCAGCGAAGGCTGCGGCGTTTGGTGAGTCACCATCATCCTTTCATGGAGAAGGAGGAAGGAAGCTTGAGAATGGGCAGGGCAGTGGGACCACTTGAATCTCTCCGCAGGAGCAGGGCGCGTGCCCGGTGTCGGTGTC
>NW_010314894.1:0-227 GCF_000700745.2 Antrostomus carolinensis | reverse complement strand
GTGCCCGGTGTCGGTGGCCCTGGTGTCGGTGTCCCTGGCGTTGGTGTCCCCGGTGTCGGTGTCCCCGGAGTTGGTGTTCCTGGAGTTGGTGTTCCTGGAGTTGGTGTGCCTGGAGTTGGTGTTCCTGGAGTTGGTGTGCCTGGTCTTGTGCCTGGTGGAGTCGTACCAGGTGAGATGGTGTCCAAGGGACGGTTGGGATGTCCCCAGCAGTGCTGGCTGAGGGGTGC
>NW_010314893.1:30086-35260 GCF_000700745.2 Antrostomus carolinensis | reverse complement strand
CCCTCCATATAGCCCTGCAAAATACATACTAGTATCCCCAATTCACAGGTGAAGAAAGATTAAGTCACTTGGCTCAGACCACAAGAAAATTATGTATCATAGCCAAATTGAGATTTATAGTTTCTTGTTCTGTGCTCAGACCATTAAATCATATCTCTCAGTCCAGCCATCACTATTAACAGTCTGTCTTCCAAATTAACAGTGAAATACAATCTCACAGACCTTCTGCAGTCTCCCTCTTCTCAATTCTCCCTTTTTCAGCAGTGCACTGACAAACTTTATTTCCTAGTGGGAGCTGAAACACTGAGATCTACTTTGAGTTTTGATATTAATGTGTAAAAGTCGCTGCGCGACAGAAGTGATCCAGTGCTTTCTGTAGTGCAGAGGGTCGTGCATCTGGCATCTGCACCTGGTGAAAAGCTATTCAAAAGAAAACAGTAGAGCCATTTTCCAACGGCTACATATGTGCCTTCCACAGAGGGCTGCAGCTTCTGGCTCAGGATAAGGACAGGAACTCTGTTACTGCTCTGTATTCTTTCAGTATGAAAAACTATTATAACAATTTAGGTGACTCTCCATTACTAAGTAGACTGGGCAGAAAACCTTCCTTAAGACACATTTCCTCCCAGTTAACAGTGAACAGAAGTCTTTAGCAAACTACTTCATTAAGCTTTACTGTCTTTTATTTTACAACAAAGTGTAGAAATAGAAATGAAAACATGCTCCAGATAGACAAACAAGTGTCTATATTGTTTCAAATTACTAAAAAAAATAATTCAATCAACAGCTTTTAAGGATTTCATTAGATATTTTTTTCTTTCTCATATTCTTCTCCATCTTATTGCTTATTTTTGTGCGGCCATTGTATTTCCACTTGAACAGCATGGGAGAAATCCTGATCCCTTTGCAGTCAGAGGCAATGGAGAATATACTCTTTGCTGCAAGGGTTTACCATGTGCATATGCATGCAGTGCACAGTAAAAAAGCTTCTTGCTATTTTAGTACTACAAATATACTGTGTTTCTATCCATGGGACACATATCTGCTGTATACTTCTCAGCAGTAAATCTTCAAGTGGAAAGGGAGAAATCAGTCCTGGCATAACTCCAGTGGAGTAATTAAGGTGACACCAGGACTGAGTTTGGCTGGCAGCATCTGGTTCGGGAGCTGAGAACCATCTTGCCAGGACCTGAAGATGTGAAGAATTTGCCACAGGAAGAAAACTAACACTTTTTGATTCCTTCCATCAGTGGGTCACAGCTGAATGTCAATTGTTTGGTAGGAAGAACAGTCTCATTGCACAGTTATACACAATGTACCATAATGTGAAGAAGGTAAAAATCCTGACTTAGAAAAACACAGAATACAGGGGAGAGGAGAAGAGAGGTAAGGAGGTATGTAGATAGATTAACAGACAGACTAATTATGATAACAAATTATATTATGGCCACTTTCTTTGAAAGGATGCCTTCTTGTAATGGAAAGTTACTCTGCCAAGGCAGGAGACATCCTTGCAGAACAGGAAGAGAATTTTACTGAACTGAGGTAAAATGTCTCATACCTTTGATTGTTGGGAAGGCTGAGGAGAAGTCAGGTCATAGCCTACCTGTAAGCCTTGAGGTCTGGATTCACTCCTACCCACCACAGCTGCTGCTGGGCTGAGGAGAAAGCCAGGCCCAGATATTTAATTCCTATTTAGTAGCGGTTAAGAGGAATTGCCTCCAGGCTTGCTGTAAAGGTGGAAACCACAAGTAGTTTGGCAGTTGAGGCAATTCGTTTCAGCTCCATCCTTTTCATCTTTTATTAAGTTACTAGACAGTTGGTAAGATCAGGTGAATGGATTCGGAAAAGATTTTGGAAAAGCACAAATGACGGAGAGTTTCACTGTACGTAGTCCCTGGATGTGAAGTGCAGGTGCTGTAGTCATGTTCAGTGAAGCTGGGGAACACAATTCAGCTGACTCACTGGGAGATGCCACAGCATTGTCTAGCATCTCAGCAGTGGACAGTACATCTGTATGCCTGTGTACCTTGAAATTACCCTCGTCTTACCTTTTTCATGACAAAAGTTGGGAAGTTAGATTGGTTTTAGGATCCTGAGAGGAGAGTCGGGGCACTGCCTTCAGTGCCACCTAGGTGCTGCTATCAGCAGAATTCTTTTTGCCAAACGGTGTGGGCTGAATGCTTATTTAATTTTAAGAACTCTGAATTTCATCATACGCTTGTGTCTCTGTTTTGTTACTCCTGTGTTTGCATCAGAGATGCTGCGCCAAAGCAAAGACCACAAAACATGAAATCTTTGAGTGCCTCATGGGTGTGTTACTGTTCCAAGATAAATAAATCTTTTTTTTACCCAGAGTCCTACCTCAAGCACTGATTGAGAACAGTTTGTAGAAGCATAAACATTTAATTGATCTAAGGGCAGAAAAGACCCCAAGTCCAAAGAATGTTTAACAAATTGTACTGTGTTGTTTGTATAATTATTTTCTAGCATCAAACTATAGCTCCAGTTACAAAAAAATCTTAGTCAGTGTTTGACTTGATTATGAACAGAAGAAGTCAAATTCAGCCCTAGCATAAACATTCAAATTCCACTGAAATCAAGAGGCATTGTTCCCACTTACACCACAGCTGAATTTGGTCTAATGATTTGCAGAGCATCAAAGCAGCTACCACTGCAAATGTGATTAATATTTATAAAAATAATTATTTTTATTGTACTTACACCTGGTAGAGCCGCTTGGATGTGAAGCTCCCTACAGTAGAAATCATTGCATGTTTTAGTAGGAGAATATCCCCCATTTTGTATTTTATAAGTGGACAAGGAAAGTGCTGTGTTTTGTCCAAGGTCACCTGGTAAGCTTATGAAGTTTGGAATAGTTGTATTCTTGTCTTCTTGAAGTAGGTTGCCTGTGACTGTTCCCTCAACTCCTGTTCAGGTTTTGAATAACACACAGCCTGTGCTAAAGCCCGATGTATACTGGGAGCAGAGACTTTAGGTCTGTGCAAGAGCAACAAATAGGCAGGACACCATGGCCAGGAAGGGCTAAAGATCATTATGCAGCCATTATCACCTGCAGCTTGCTGTCTCCTGCAGCCACCATCCTTACACTGATTGTTTGGCAGTTTCTTTAGAATACACTAACTTACGGAAACAGGATAGACCCAACTTCCAAGCTGGAAGGTATAAATATGTGAGCTTAGCCAAAAGGTTTTTGAAGTGCATCCAACAGCAGCTGAACTGCTGAGGCTTTTGTGGTTCCCCATGTGATGTATGGGACACCTATACCCTGACGGGGAAGGAAAGATGAGCACTCCCACCCTTACTCGGTTAGGTAACTAGTTTGCTCTAGGCATGCAAGTTATAAGTTATGAATTAGAGAATTTGTGAGCTGGAAACCTCATGAAGTGATGAATTAGTGTATTCATGTATTGTACTAGTCTGTACAAAGGGGATTAAACCCTTGTTTGGCATGTTTGTTCATTTTCTTTCCTAATGAGTCAGAGAATAAAGTTTAATTACAGAATACCTTGTCCTGTGAATTTGAGAGATAGAAGTAGACTGTGACAGCTGCCGTACTTTACTATATCTGTTATTTCTGTGCAAATATTATCTGAATGCTTTTGTTGTACAATGTATTTTGGGCATCTTTGGCAGGGCAGGAAGAACATTTTGAGCTAAAGCGGATCTTGGCACCCACCCTCTGTGCCCATACACCATCCAGATGCACAAGATGCAGATGGAGTATCCATTACCATGGCTTGCAATCTGTGTGGATGCCTTATACGGTGCTTTTAGAAGTAAATGGCGTCCATGTCAACAGTAATGCTCCCATTGATTTCATCTGTGTCCAGGCATGGTCAATCAGACCTAGCTGACTGATGGATGATGTTTCCTGTAGACTATTGCCAGTAGCAGCCCTGTGGTGATTAGCCAGAACAAGACTCAGCAGCAGACCTCCATTTCTTCAGTCCCAGCTAAATTTGTCCAAGTTTGAGCTTGGTAACATCATAGGCAAGGTGAAATCAGCTGCAACAGATTTTGCTACTTAGAGAACACAAGATGTTTGTTCTTCATCAGGCCATCATCTCCACTGGACCTGGCTAATCTGATACTCTCGCGGGGTCATTTGTGACAGCAGTGGACCACAGGCAGAGCTCTAACCTGAAGCTGAGGATTTTCCTCCTATTCAGACGACATAAAAATCTTATGAGAACAACAAAAGTTGTACAGTTCTGTGGGTACTTCCAAACATACAATACCAAATAATTAATTGAACACTGATCTTCCCATGTTGGCCTTCAAACTGAGTGAGCAATTAACTCTCCTTTTTTCAAAAAAAAAAAGTATTTCCTCAGGTTCAAGTGAAACTGCAGCCTGTGTTTAATCTAGATTTTTCACAAGAAGTCAGTGAGAAAAGAAGGATCCTCGAGTCACTGTAAACACCTTTTCCAGATGCTTTACGCTTCAGCTGGGATTTGTACAAATGGCCTTTCAGACTAAATGGACCCCACTAATCTGCAGTACCAAGCTGTCTTTATTGCGTTTTCTGTGTTTGTTACCGTGAGCAGTAAGATGACAGCTTGATTACATTTATGACATCTAAGGAGTCAGGACTTTTCTTCTCTTACCAAAAGAACAAGGGAAATCACTTGCTTTGAAAGAAAAGAGCCTGAAAGTTCATTTTTAGTTTGAGACTTAATCAATAGCTCTTCATTAACCTTTTATTCTAGAGACTAGAGGAAGTTATCTCAGACTAAAGGTATGTGGTTATGCATTACCATGAAAAAATGTGGTATTCCATGCTAGCGCACCATTCAAGGACTTCAGTCAAAACTAAAAAGAGTAAATGTCACCAAGCCATAATTTCTGTTCACAACTGTAGGCTGATTGAAATGCATGACCTTCTTGCACTACAAGTAAAAGGCAGCCTTTCTTCAGAGGACACGGCAAATCCAAGGAGTGAGACACACATAGCATGTGACTCAAGTGAGCAGTAATGAACTTAAAAGGAGATGTAATTCAAATAATGGTTGCAGTGTATTTTAAAACTAGAGCTTGCCTTCGCTGTAGTCTCAGAGCTCCCACTGAAGTCTGTAAACTGGGAAGTAAATAATGGAAATACTGGATTGACCTTCAAGTCACTACTTCAGGAGGAGCAAAAACCTGAAACT
>NW_010314893.1:23375-30059 GCF_000700745.2 Antrostomus carolinensis | reverse complement strand
ACCTTTTCTGGAGAATGAATAAAGCATATCATTCTGTACTGATTTTCAACGGTTAATCATATCAGCAATCCTTTTGAATAGTCCTTTTGCTTATCAAGCAGATTAATCTCTTTTAAGAAAAAGAATCACTTCCACTGGAATCAAAAGAAAAATTCCCATTAGGAGAGGCAAGAATGTCTCCTTTACTAGCTTACTCCAGACAACCCTGTCCATTTTACTTAGTGTCTGCTGCCTCTTGCCAAAATTTCTTCCTGGCTGTGAAAAGAGAGGCAAGGCTTGGAGTGGTTGGAAGGGACTGCAGAGGTGATAATCTTTATGGAGATTCTTAAATCTTTTCCACACGTAATAAATCTGGCAGTGTCACCTGGTAGTGTCCTTTTATTTAATATGTCATTCAGAATTTATCAAGAGACTCTGCTGCTTATGATGGATCTGCTCTTTCCTAGTGCATTAAAAGTATATATTCATATAAATATACAGTTTAATTATCATACAGTTCCCAGAGCAGGTAAACATTTATTTGGTAATATCAGTAACATCCTTCCTCTGATTTTCTCTCTCTGCTTAGCTCACAAAGTACCCCTGCCTTCATAACCCGTAAATGAGTGCTTAGGAGTCTGGTATATATTTTATTAAGTAGAATATGTTAGTTTCTATTGCACTAATACTTCAGAACCCAGAAAGGGGGCTCCATTACAATAAAATCTCTACAGCAACAGAAAGTTTTTGAACATTATGGTAGTTAACCCTGTTTTGCATTGTCATGAGCAGGGAGTTTAAAAGAACATGGTAAAGGTACATCAGTTTTACATGACGTTAGTTTTGGTTTCTGCTGTCACTAGTTCACAGTTGGCTACTTGCTTAGGTAGCCACATATGTCAGTTCTTCAGGGACACCTTAGCAAAATTAGATTTATAAGTCTTAACAAAAAAAATCTAAAGCCCTTCAAGATAAAAAAAAAATGAAACTTTCCTGGAAATGGTGAGCCAAAAGGAAAGGTGGTCGATTGTCTATCAGTAGAATAAGGAGATATTTTCCTGTGAATTTCAAATCACTAACTGTTGCAATTCTACCTATTTCTGATGCTCTGATTTTAATTTCCACTGATATTAATCTTCAGTCTTGTCTTATTTTCAAGCAGAAAGATGCAGGACCAAAATCATAATTATCTCTATGTGCAAATACATGCCTCCATTTTATGTTTCTACTCTCTTTGCAGGCTAATAAAAGCCATTCAATATTTTCAAGATTAGCTATTTTAGATATCATTAAGTATATTTTAAGAAGTTATTTCAGATTAAGCCCATAGGTAGACTCTGCCAGATCTAGTAGTGCAAGTTAAAGGTGGCATCCTGTTCTTTTTCTTTTTTTTTTTTCTTCTGCCATTTATTTGCCAGAATTTACCAGATCTGGCAAATGGCAAACCATCTTTAGTCTACTCTGGACAAAACAGGCAGTTTTACATCACCGGTTTAAGAAAACCTGGCTAATAGTTGATGATGAACAATTTGAGATTATTATTATTATCAGCTAGAACAGTTGTTTATGTAATGAATATTCAACTAAGAAATAAGAAAAAGAGGCTTTTTTACATGTGTATACGGAAATGTTTTGAATACAAAATCCCAGAATGATGCATTCCTCTGGACAATCTAATGTTTTTCTTTCTTGTAAAAGACATATGTTGTATGTATGTCTTCAGTAAAACTGATGGTTCCTGTGTTACTGCTATGCCTTATAAATAATTACAGATACCACAGTAACTCAGCAAATAGAAAGTAAGATAAAAGTATGTTTAACTTGGGTTATCATAACCAAATTTTTGTCATAATGTGAATATAAATAATATACAATAGAACAAGCTTCCTGAGTGGTGTTAAGCCGTTGCTCCTGATTGCAGGATATATGAATAGCCACAACTAGTGCTTTATTCATAGTTTGTCTTTTGCATAATAGCCATGACAAAAATAGTGATAGCTATTTTATAACTATGTTTTAAAATCCATATCTTTTATTTCAAGGCATTAAACTATTTTACAAAACATGTATTAATTGTGAGCAACTGAGTTTTTTAGCTATTCAGTAATTAATCACACACTAAGAGCTGTGTTATTTCTGTTGTTCTGGTTAGTTTCAGTTAATTCACATCAGATTGTTGCTGGTCCCAGATTATATGAGTATGCAACAATGTTTCTAACAAGAATACTTACAATTCCTAATATAAATGTTCATCTCCATGGGCCAGTATAACTTAATTGCTTGAGAGGTAACAGAAGGTCAATACAGATGAAGGTGAGATAACAGAAAACGAAAGTAGGCATTGCATGGTGTTGTACTCGTCCATTAATTTCAGTTCTGTAGAACTGTATGGCTATGTGGGAAACATTTACTCCTTATTCTTAGGGTTCAAAACTATATGTAAGGACAGGCTACAAATGAGGAGCCAATATATTGCCTGGGGCATACAGGGATTGTGTTACAGCTGATCATGAGCCAAAGCTCAGTTGAGCTGTAGAGATGTAACTGGCAAGAGGTGACAAGCTACACAAATAGATACTTTAGCAGTGCAAAAATAAACAAGGAGAACATTCTGGGCAAAACTGTATGACATGTGCTTTGGGCAGGCTGGACTGGATGACCTTCAGAGGTCCCTTCTGACCTGAATGATTCTGTGATTCTGTGAATGTGCAAAAGAAGCAGCAATAACCTCAATCAAAACTATGCTAAGGCAGAAGACAATTTTATAGCAAAACATTCTTCATTCCAAACTGATTCTGTCAGCAGCAAGGTTTTGTCTGTGAAAAGTATTTAGATTTGAAGCTACCTTTTTAGCCAACTTCAACTTTTTGCTTTTGCATACTCCATTCCTTGTGTATTTCACAGTAACCCTTTTGAAGTGCGAAATACATTCTTAAAAGCATCCCCAAAACTGTTTCTAATTTGAGCATGCAGCAAATAACTTGAACATGAGTGTTACAAACTAACTTAACTTTAAACATATGAATAGACAAGAGAACAACTTAGAAACTGAAAGTTAAAACCATATTTAGATGTTAGGTTTGGATTACAGCTCTGGAAGGCAATGGGAAACAGCATCATTGCCCCTCTTTTGAGTTTGTGGAGTATTAGTCTTTATTGTAAGGTAAACAATTTGCATAGTCTTAACCCTTGGAAGCTAGGTAGTCACAGAATGAAGCCCAGAAGGAGTTTGGTGGAATTCCTGCAGGGTTGTCCAAATAAGATATGGTTCCTAGCCATCGAATGTTATGAGCTTTCAAAGCCAGAGAGAAATTTTAGACATTAAAGTGAATGTCCTGGTTTTGCCTAGACACTTTGTTGGATATACTAAGCAGAAGAAAAATTAAAACTTAAAATTTACATTACAAACATGCTAATGTTAAATAGATGTTTATAGTGTCTTAAGTGAAAAATAACCTGGTACCCAGGAAACTAAATGAAAGCTTAAAAACAGCCGGCATAAAAAAATATATTACTTGTCAGTGAATGCTTAAAATCTGAACAAACCAGATGAAGTCTGTGATTAACCTTATCTAGAATCATACAGCTCATACTCCTGTAGTGCTACAGAAATTAATTCACAGAGAGAGCTGAATTAAGACATTAAGTTTTATGGAGAATATGGCTAATCAAAACCCTCATCTCAGCCTTCCCCCAGAGACTGCAGATCTGTAGGACAAGCTGCCATTCTCATACAGTAAAATTGTAAGTTAGACTATCAAATTGTCTAAAAACATCATGGCTTCAGAGAAATCAGCAGTGTTGTAAACACTGATCCCAAACTGCTGTCATGTCAGAAACAGTAGAATTATGATAGAAATTTAGCAGTCTTCTGATCATTTCAGTCTCCTGAACATTTCTGAGCAAGCAATTAGTTGGTTTCAGGATCCATCTGATGAAGAGAGAAAGATGTGGGTTCTCTCCCAGTCTCAGTGGGTTATCAGTAACACAGAGGAGTTCCCGGGAGGGCTGGAGAGTGAGACCAGGAACACAGCTTTGCTGTCACTGGGCACAAGATCAAAGTAGAACTTTTTGGGTCTCTGCAACTCAGAGTTGCAGTAGGGATGGATTTGGTCATTCAGCATTTCATAGTTTAAAGACTCCTGCATATCTTCCATCTTCAGTACCCAGGCTCTGATGTAGGTTAGACACTGTAACCTAGGAGGAAATCTAGGGTTTCCTCTTGAATCTTTACATCCATTTCCTTACACATACCAATAGTTGCATTACTTGAATTTGATCTCCCAAACAAAGCAAAAAGAGAAAGAGTAATTTCAGTTCCTACAACATGCACTTGGCAAAAGCCATCTGGTATTTATCTATGTCATTAATTGACTTCACAGCTGAAGACTTCAAAGAGGAGCTGTGTGGGAACTGGAAATTAGGTTATTTCAAATTTTGTTTTCGTTTTAACTCAGATCAATATGTTATATTTAGAAAGTTCTTACAAAAACAGAATTTCAAGAAATAATTTCCATCTTTTAGTATTACTTTAAGAGGGTATAAAAATATTTCTTCTTAATTTTGTTATTTTTCTTCTATTTTCTATTTTACTTGATAAAGCTTTTTCAAACGGGCTTTCTAGTATTTACTAGAATTTTAAAATATTCTCTTCAAACTTCTGAAGTATTTCACACTGGTTTATTCTGTTCTGTTTCAATGGGCCAAATCACTGCATTCCCATGTTTCAGTGCAGATTGAATGCCACTTTTATTTGGCTGGAAAATTTTGCAAGATCAGCCTACAAGGAACCGGCTGTCTAGAAGATGCTGTCAAATACTCTTTAAAGGAGCAAGACAAATTCTAGAGATATTTGTGCTGACTGCCCCTCATCGGTTTTGGTTCTCATCGCTGCAATTTCGTGTGCATGCCCTGTGGCTGCTGCATTTCATCTGTGCTCCTGTCTGCTCAGTCACATCATCCCTCAGCACAAGCGACGCCACTTTGCAGCTTTCTGGAGCATTTCTTTAGAACTGGACATACACTACCTGCAAAATTTATCTTGTTATGTTGCACAAAGAAACTATGGTACATGTTTAGTTTGCCTTTGTCAGATGGTTCTTACTAGAATAAACCAGTACTGCTGTTTTGATTTGCTTTTGTTTCATTTTGTTTCAAGTAAGGCAAAGCATGCTACTGTTTAGAAACAATTTGCATTTCCGTTGTCTAACTTTTACAAAAATATGTATTTAACAGAGAGTTTATGTTTTTATGAGGAAAGAAAGCAATCACCTTCAGGGAAAGCATAAGAATTTTCCAAGACATAGTTTTATTGGAAGTAAGAGCATGCAAAATTGCAGTGGAAGTTACTGCATATTTCCAACCTCAATGGAAGCCAATAGGTAGCCTTTGTATTACAGCTGCAAAACACAAACATTTTATGTGATGTCTTGCTGTCATATAGTAATTTTATGCTTTCCACTTTACAGATCTGGAACAAAAAATATTAGAGTCCAGTTTGTTCCTGTCACAAGAATTACTTGCAGAGCTCCTAGAAGCACATTCCACATGTGCCGGTGATGCATGCCAGAAACCGTAAATGAATGTCATTTATGGTGGCTCTGTTGTTATCTACAGCTACAGAGAGCACAGAATAAAGTTATGCTTTTAAAATTTTGCAAAGGACATAATTTTTTTTTTTTTTAGTTCTGTTTAGCTAGAACAAAGTGGGGGCATGGGTGGGCCAGGAAAGAAATAGGTGAGTCCTTTAAGGATTTTAAAGGAGTGGCTGGTATGAAAACATAGGCTTGAATTTAGAAAAGCTCCAACAGGTTGTATTAAGTACAGTAGCTGTTGCCAGTGCTATGGTGAGTGCATACAAATATAGACAGGTACACAGGCCTAGATTTTCAAAAGAGTTTAGTACCCAGGTTTGGAACCCTGTTTTTTAAAGGGCTCTGCTCCAATATACTGAATGCAGTTGTTTTGAAAGATATCCTGGTTTAGTTTCCTGAATGAGAGCTGAGCTCTTTAGGGTGTCTGACCCCAGCTGTTGACATCGCACGCTTGAAAATTTGGCCCCATAATGCATACGTGCACAGCACGCACCACTGTGTTTGTAATTATGTGCAATGTACAGATGAATAGATAGCAGGACATTTGATTGTGATTAGGCAGATCGCATCCATTTTTAGCAAATGTTAAGAAAAAGCTGCTAAGAAAATCCAGCTGAGTCCCAGTGAATGTCTGAAACCGGTGTTCACAGCAAATGTGGGTGGGTGGTCCTGAACTGTTTATGTGTGCTGGCCAAGAGACAACACCACCAGGAATGCCAGCTGCTGGAAGGCAGATGAGAAGGTACAATCAGCTTAGTGGGACAGGGAGCATGTCTCTGGAAACAAACCTTACCAGAAAAAGCTACGGGTCAATGTCACATGGTACATAACATTTGAAGACCTTTCCCCAAAGAAAAAAAAGCATGCTGTCAAAAAACATGATTTATTAAAAACTGTAGTGATTACCAAAATAACTACAGTGCAACTTGGTACAAAAATAGAAGAAAAAGAGGGGGAAAGAAAAATTTCTTATAATTTTCAAATACATTCAAAAATTTTTAAGTTAGAAATGTTAGAGGGGTTGTTTCCAGAGCTAACACATTTCACAGTGTTTACAATTTGTTGATTTTTCATCTTATGCTCCTTCCAAGAAAAAGAGGGGAGGCAGAAA
>NW_010314893.1:23082-23306 GCF_000700745.2 Antrostomus carolinensis | reverse complement strand
AAAAAAAAAAAAAAAACCACATATCCAGAACTGTTCTCAGATTTCTTATAAAACTAGCTTCTATTGGGTTTCTTTGATTATTTGTTCTCTGGCTAGTTAGGCATGATGAAAGGAAGTGAACCAGCACTCTTTTGCTGATAGCATACCCATGCCGATGAGACTTAGATATGCTCCAGCCACAGCCCCCCATCAAAGGTAGCTCCCTTCCCTTCCCTTCCCTTCCC
>NW_010314893.1:1710-22895 GCF_000700745.2 Antrostomus carolinensis | reverse complement strand
CCTTCCCTTCCCGTCCCACCAGCTACCTTAGGTTTCAAATGCAATGTTGTATGTTTTTTATAGTAGCAGCTCCAGCTTCCTGGAAGTTAGAACTAATAAGAAAAAGAACAGTTCTGTCTGGGGTTTGTTGCTGATATCAGATTCTCAAAATGTTCTGGCTGTGACTGGATGTGGGCTGGCAAGTTAACTGGGTTAGACAAGGGAGGGGAAGTTGCCTCTTTCTTCTGAAATACATATTTCTTGGCTTCAGCTTTAAATTTTTTGTCTCTGTGCAGTGTGCAAAGTCCCCTCATACACCTCCCTGCTGTAGGTGACAATGAAAATAGCTATGGTCACCGGGTAGTACCTATAAAGAAGACAAACATCACAGGCACGTTTGCAATCCCATACATTATCCTATACGTTACCTTCATTAATAAACTGCAACACCTAGTTTTAGCTGGTAGATCTCCCAGTTCTATCCTGGAGGTACTGTTCCATATCCAAGCAGATTGCGCTATTAGGTTTTCTCTCTTTCTCTCCTTCCTTTTGGCTCATCTTTGCCATTAACTTCATTCCACTCACCCCAAAAAATCACATTTCTTCCTGATTGCGTACCCTCTCAAAATGCTTGCAATATCTTGATGACCCCTTGTTGTAGTCTCTGTTTAGACCTCAGAAGTATTTCACAGGAAGCAGCACCTATGGTCAACAAGACTTCATTTGGCTTGGTACCCAGAAATCCACCATTACTCTTCTTGTAAGACCAAGTACCCATTTTTTTTCTCAAGAAGCATGTATTCTACTCTTAACGTATTTACTTAAATTGCTAGAAATTTGTGTAAGGCTATGCCATTGAAAACTGACAGATTAAATTCTGCTATCCTGCTACCAAAACCACCCATCAGTAATGATGCTAGATACCTTAGTGAGAGGTTATAGGTAGGTGTCATGAAATTCAAATATACTGTGAAAATAAGTCCTGCTCCAGTTTCTTCAGATCAAACCTCCAATCCTTAAAGATTTCCAGGAGACCTGGAGTGTCCTCAGTCTGAGGTGGATTTTGGACTGGTGGATTCTGAACTGGTAGAGGTGAGTCCACCTATAACTGCAGGGTGATCTGTGCAAAAGAAGTAGAAATTTCAGCCCATGTGGGGTATTTTCACCCATGCTGTTCTCTTTCAGGTCCTTTGCTCAAAGGAGAAAATCTGGGGTAACAGTTGCTAACAGCAAGAAGGTGAATATATTTATTTAGTAGAAAACTGTCTTTTTTGAGCATACAAGGTCTTGGAGAGCTTTCTTCAGAAGTGTAGGCTGAAAAATTGCCAGCACTCACAGTCTTAAACCGAACATTGTGAGTTTTTTAGGCTGTCTTATTTTGATGTATTTGCCAACACCCCATTTTAGGATTCAATATTTCCTCTGTTGTCATCATCAGTGGTATCATTAAGTGTTTCAAGGGAGTCAAATAGTTGAGTGTTAGGTCTTCAGGAACAAATTGAATAAAAACTGTTTAACTGAGATTGCACTAAATATGAACTTTAAAAAAGTTAAAATAAAAATAAAGTAAAAAATGCTATGTGGAAACAGTATACATTGATGCATTGTTGTATTACAAAGCCTGAGAGTGTTGGTCCATCACAGTGCATAAACACTGATATTTAACTGTGAACAGATAGCGGAGGCGTAAGAAATTGGTAGCAGCAAAGACATTCCAGGTGGGATTTATTGGGTAAATTTTTATGCATAAGTTCAGCAAACTTGTAATAAATAGCTCAATTTTTTGTTTGATAAGGAGGTTTCACCTGAAGACTGAAAATTAAAAAACAATAAAATAAACGCTTTTTCTGCCCCACTGAGAAAAACACAACAACAGGAAGTTATGAAGGAGGTCTGAAAATTAAGCCAAGAAAGAAGTCTGTAGGTATTGGAAAAGGGGTGTGGTTGAAGCCCTAGAGGGATAAGGGCCCCTGCAGTTTGTCCTCTCCGGCATATTTTCTTATAAATATCTCATTTACACTACATTAAGCTTTCCCTTGAGTCAGTCTGTTTCTGAAGCATGGTAAACATAGCAGGATGTGCTGTCACTGTCCTTTTTTGTGGGAAGAATTAAAAAATTAAAAACAAAGAAGAAGAAGGGAAAAACAAGAAAAAAGTTCTCTTTTTTGCTGTGAAATCTATCTTCCAATATTTGAAAAAATTAATTATAAGGGGAATATTATATGTATGTGTGTGTGTGTGTGTGTATGCGTGTGTGTATAAAAGAGAGATATTTAAGGGAAGAAGAAAATGTTTTATTTAAGTAGGACCAGTATTGTTCAATATATTTATAAATGACCTGGATGAGGGAACAGAGTGCACTGTCAGCAAGTTTGCTGATGACACAAAGCTGGGAGGAGTGGCTGACACACCAGAAGGCTGTGCTGCCATCCAGGGAGACCTGGACAGGCTGGAGAGCTGGGCAGAGAAAAATTTAAGGAAATATAATAATGGCAAGTGTAGAGTGTTACACCTGGGCAGGAACAACCCCAGGTTCCAGTATAGGCTGGGGACAGACCTGTTGGAGAGCAGTGAAGGGGAAAGGGATCTGGGAGTGCTGGTGGACAGCAGGATGACCATGAGCCAGCACTGTGCCCTTGTGGGTGCATTAATTAATTAATTAATTAATTAATCCTGGGGTGCATAAGAAGGGGTGTGGTTAGTAGGTCGAGAGAGGTTCTCCTCCCCCTCTACTCTGACCTGCTGAAGCCGCATCTGGAATATTGTGTCCAGTTCTGGGCCCCACAGTTCAGGAAGGACAGGGAACTGCTTGAGAGAGTCCAGCGCAGAGCCACCAAGATGATTAAGGGAGTGGAGCATCTCCCTTCTGAGGAAAGGCTGAGGGAGCTGGGGCTCTTTAGCTTGGAAAAGAGGAGACTGAGGGGAGACCTAATTAATGTTTACAAATATGTTAAGGGCAAATGTCATGAGGATGGAGCCAGGCTCTTCTCAGTGATGCCCAATGATAGGACAAGGGGCAATGGGTGTAAGCTGGAACACAGGAGGTTCCGCTTAAACTTTAGAAAAAACTACTTTACGGTGAGGGTGACAGAGCCCTGGAACAGGCTGCCCAGGGAGGTTGTGGAGTCTCCTTCTCTGGAGATGTTCAAGACCCGCCTGGACACCTTCCTGTGTAATTTTGTTTAGGTTCCTGCTCCGGTAGGGGGATTGGACTAGATGATCTTTTGAGGTCCCTTCCAGTCCCCAACATTCTGTGATTCTGTGAAGTAATAATGAAAAAGGCCAGACAGCATATCATTTTCAGAGAGGCTGTCTTTTTTCATAGGTGATTAGTGACCAATGTTTATGTTGGACCTATATCAACATGCATTTTAAGCTAGGGTCATATTAGTAGATTCTGTCGTCAGACCAGTTTAAAACTGTTTTCCAACTACTCTCTCTCCACCTTTAAAAGTAATCACTGGTTACAAAAATTATATGCGCAAAACTTGAGTCTCTGTGCTGACTGAAATCCAGTGTAAATTGGCTGGCTTAGCAAACATGTTGTTAATGCATGACCAAAAAAGACCTAGCTGTGTTGATGCCACAGTGCTAACTGGAGTAAAATGCAAGAGGTCTCCTCAGAAAAGCAAATATGTGCTTCCTGAAGTACTTATTAGAAGCAGATCTGAGAAATTATGAAGGAATATTTTCCTTCCTTAATTTCAGACAATAAACACACAACCGCCTTTTTGCTCATTTTAAAGAAATATTGTAACCATAAAATACAAATTATATTAAAGAAGTTAGGTCATTTCGTAAAGAGGACCCCACAATTTTGAACACCAAAAAGCTGATGTGAAATTCTCCACCCAGGCAAGAGCAGCATCACCTTACATAGCCAAAATGTCTGGCAACAGTTACTTTTAGAGAGTTACTTCCTAAAAATAGATCTGCTAGTTGAGACAGTGAAACTGTAAGTGCTTTGGTTAGTCATTGTAGACTAATGAGCTGTTCTTGAATAAAATAAGTAGTTGAAAATTACTAAGCATAATAGGTTTTTGTGTGGTGCAGAAAAAGGTGATGAAAGATAAAAGATATTGTGAAGTTGACTGTAGCTGGAATTTATTCACCTATTGTGATAGCAGTTATACTCAATGAAGGGTTGATGGACTCCACCAAAAGAAGAGAAGAAAAAAAACCCAGAACTGCCATAAAGTTCAGGAATGCATCAGGCTTCAAAAATAAAAATAATATAAATGTTGGCACAGATTAGAGGAATTGAAATATGTAATTTTACTGCTTTGACTTTTGTGAAACTGCAATAAAACTTTATCACAATAGAGGCATGGCAATGCCTACATGTATTAGTTTTGCCTGTAAAAAGTATAGGATCATTTAAATATTTGTTTTTATTTTTTCTTGTTTAAAAATGACTTTAACAAGTGGCAGAATTTCATCTTCCATAATTCTGTAAGCATTATTTGTTAAGAAGCAGGTTTTACCCTCTTAATATTCTTATTCTTTAAAAAAAGTAACCAAAGTCTGCAAAAATCAGTCACTACGTTCAAAAGGAATAGAATTTCATTCAGAATTCAGTCTGCACTTGGAGTGTTTTGATACAAGGAGGACATCTAGCTAGACTACCCCGATGGATCTGTGTGACCACAAGTGTGTGTGCATGTGTTTATGTGTATAAGTAAATAACAAATGCAACATTGGCAACTCACAGTGAATGTTACAGTACTTGATTTTTGTTTTCTTCACTTAATAACATAAGGTACTTTCAGAATTTAATTGTGGGGAAACCTGCAATGACCCTGATAAAAACAAGAGAGTAAGGAAAAAAATTGCTCAATCACTCTCCCTCTTCGATCTTAAAAATAAATACTTGGGGCTTGAACACTAGCAATACCAGGGAAGACTAGCCCAAATCTAGCACATAGTGGGCTTCTTTCCAACAACTTCAGGGAGCATTGAATTCTGAAGAAATGTCACAAATCTCTATTCAAATTCTAGCCACTGTTTCATCATAGCAAACGACAGGAATAGATTAATTAGTGGCAAATACCAAGCTTCCTTATAGTCTTTTACACCACAGGAACAATTCATACTCTGGAATCTGGACTCAAACCACAGCTACTAACTACACATCTAACCAAGGATGCTGCAAGTGCATCTTGGCTAGAGATGCAGCCTTGAAGACAAAATGTAATATTGAAACGAAGAGTGAAAGTTAAGACAAACTTCCTTATGCCAAAGGCTGGTGGGGGGAGAAACAGAGCTGAGAGAGCTGAGTGACTGATCTAGGGATGAGAAAGATGGGAAGGATGAAGTTTCTTTAACAGACTTTTAGAAAGAGTGGCTACTACCCTGTGGAGCCATGTTCCACAGATTCAGACCTCTCTTGGGGCCATGGCAGTACCAAATTAACTTTCCAAAACTTGGAATGACTGTTTTGCTGCTCTTTGCAATCTGCTGCAGGAGGCTGTTGCCTTTTTTCCTTATCCCTCAATTCACTAAGCCCTTATTCATTACACCATAACACTGCAGAATGATGTTCATCTGCTCCTTCCTTCAGAGAAATCTATCCAAACACAAGCTTAAAAAAGCACAGTTCATCCTTTTAAAGTCTTCTCATGGAAATTCAGGGGCTTACAAACCTCATGAGATGAATGTCTACCTGCATCATACCCCAGACATTTCTGCTATTTACATTTCTGGAAGATTTTCACAGTGTTTGCACCAGGAACAACCTTCCCATTCCAGAAAAGTAATAGAATTGAATCACATTTATTTCATAGTGCTGATGCTCTGCTGATTTTCAGAGTAATATCCAGGATGAAGCAGATTTTTAACAGTGTAGGACTTCCATGCTGCATAGAAGATACTGAGGTATGAATATCGGGTTTACATGGAACAGGAGTATTAACAGCATTCTGGCAAGTGTTCTAAGCTCCATATCTGTTCCATGTCCTTGGTATTAACAAGGTTTTGGGTGCCTCTATGTTGATTAAAAGCAATACAACACATACCAGGTGTCATTTTCTTTCCCCTCCCCTTTAGATCCTAGTAATGAAAATTCTCTGCCTAGAGACTTCCATGAATGCAAAGTTTAAAGAACTGTCAAATAATGTAAAATGCACACTGCAAGAGAGCACATTATGATTATTTAATAAAGAATTAAAATTGCTACTAAGATGCTGTTACAGGCCTCCACCACTTCTGCATCTCTCTGCTGACAAAGCAATGTCATTACTTATGCTCCAAACTGCTTTTCCACTTCCACATCTTTCCAATCCTAAGAAACCCTACCAAAATAGCTATTGCAATCAGGTTGGTCATGATCACAAGCACTGTCCATCTAGCAATACAACTATGCCCTAGGCTCAAAGAAAATATTGAAGAGCTATCTTTGGGTTTTATGTAAAATATTCTGAAGTAATCGTAGATTACATGTGAGCCACATGAGCTGGAACAAGGTCCATGACAGAAGAGTGTCTCTACGTGCTCCTGCAAGGATAGTGTATGGACCAAATCTGTCCAACCCAAAAAAGTCTGATGTTTCACAGTGTGAAAAGGAGGCAGGCTTCACCACTTGACTGAGAAGTTACATGGTTCTCTATAACACACACTGTCACAAAGACATTGTTGACTTATTCATAGTACTTCATCAACATTCAAACCTCAAAAACATTGAGCTAATCTAAATAGGATATACAATGTACACATCACATATAAAGTCACATCTCCTATAAATTGAGACATACTAATACTGCATATATTGAAGTACATATGAAACATTTTAAATTACAAGTCAATCTTGCAAAATTTTATTTTAAAGTAGTTTTATTTCTTAATTTTACCCATACATTAGAATAATAAGATCCTAATTTCTCAGTTTTTAATTACACTTTAAGTTAGATGTTGGAGAAAAAAGATGATATAGTGAAATGAGAAATAAATCTATAGTGAACAAAAATCCAACTATTAATTCAGTGAAGAAAAAATTATTGTAGTTTCTGGGATCAGAGATAGCTTTGAATGTACAGTAGATAATTTGTTAATGAATGCAGAACAGCCAGTAAATAAGAGACCCGCTTCATTATGGCTGCCCCACAGTTACTCTAAACCTTATTTTGCAAGAGCATGGAGAGAATAGAAACCTCTTAAGCTGGTTGTCCTTCGCTCTGAGACAGGATAATCTTTGAGAAACATTTTACGGTGCATCTTTTGAAAAAAAGTGCATTAGTCTTTACTGAAAAAAAAATTTGGTTGTCCTTGAAAATAAAACATTCATGAGAAGTATAAGCAGAAGTTTTCATTATTCCTTAAGCCCTCCCTTCAGAGAGACAAAAAATTCCTCCCTCCATTGCCACTTCACAATACCCAGTTGCCAGGCAACTGATCTTTTATGGTGGGTCTCCATGGAGACTGATGTACACAAAATCATAAATCCCATTACCTAGCTAAATGCTAGAGCTGAGCTATAAAAAGATAAAGAATCAGTCTGGAGTTTAAAGAGATAATATAAAAGAATGACAATGAGATTCAAAAAAATAAATTGCTGTTCCTGACATTATCGTTAGTATGGTTTGTCTTACCAAACTTTCTTTTATTCCATTTTTCTACAAGTCATGCCAAACAATTTTTCTCCTAATTTACTAAGTACATTTTCAGCATAATTAAGCCAGCTAATGAAACAACTACACTAGACAGGTAAACCTTCAGCCACAGTTAAGACCAGTCTGCATACAGAGGAGTTGCACTAACATGGTTATAGTGCATTGAAAAGCCTTTGGGG
Source organism: Antrostomus carolinensis (assembly GCF_000700745.2). Taxonomy (NCBI): domain Eukaryota; kingdom Metazoa; phylum Chordata; class Aves; order Caprimulgiformes; family Caprimulgidae; genus Antrostomus; species Antrostomus carolinensis. The sequence continues at coordinate 15,133 of NW_010314893.1, read as the reverse complement.
TAGATAAATCAAAGCTAAAGATGGATGGTAAGTTACAGTGGCTAAGCAGAGAGTTACACCACTGTTGCCTAGTGGAAAGTTAAAAGAGAAAGGTACAACACCCAGTTCGCTTTTGCTACCCATGAGAACACAGAAATTCAGGCTGGCCACAGAACCAGGTCAAATCTGAACACATGCTCACAGGTTCTCCAGGCAGATCGTACAGCTGCTGATACTACGGCAAAAGACCACCACAAGGCAAAGGCGTGACCAATGCAAACAGAGTTTTCTTGAACTCAATGGTAGTAGGTCTAACATCCTTTCGGACATCCATGTTAGTAGTCATTTTAGGAGCACCATTAAAAGATGGATCAAAGCAATGCAGTTTTGCATCTTTGAGTGGAAAAAGGCTGCATTTGCATTTATTTGTTCTACTTATTATCTATTTATTTTTATCCTTCAGTGTCACAGGCAGAGAACCTCTGGGGATTTTACCTCCTTAAATCCTACTTCCTTCTGGATAGATTGTGTCTTTTAAGTACCGGTTGGTGCCACAACCTCTCCCAGGATAGTATCTGTTTAGTTCATTACAATCCATGCATCTACAGGGTGACCCGCAGCTGGCATTTTTGTGACTCTGATTATACTTATAAATACAACCGAGGTGCAATACTTCCAAGTAAAATTAAATCAATATACACACAGATCTATTTGAATTATTTTTAAAATCTGACTATATGATTTCTTTCTTGAGTAGTGTGTATTCAAGTTACACTCTCAAGAAGGAAATAAATTACTGCACCCAAAATATGCATAGTACTTTTCTTATCTGTATTTATAGTGTGGATAAGTTGAACAATTTTAGAAGCAGATATATGATTCGTGATTACATACATAGTGGTTATTTTTCAAAAGTGTGTAAAAGTTAAAACATTTATGTCTGCAAACTAATAATAGTAGCAAGAGTATTAGAGTTTTGGGTGTACACACATTATGCTAAAGTATGGACTACTTATGTTAACACCTCTAGTCCTTTAAAAGTATTATACATTAAAAGCATTTTGTACCACATTTTTGAACCACAAATTAATAAAAGAAAAATCACTTCTTCCTTGGAGTGTTTTGTAAACTTCCTCTGTTCCAGCCCCTCATCTGCTCAGAGCAACATCTTTTAAAAACTGATTAATTAATGGTGAAGCAAGAACAGAAATCTCCATCCCTTGATCCTTAGAGATGTACATTCTAGGTCAAAAAATACATTTTTCAGTTATAATTGTCATTGTATTATGGTGTTCCATAGACAAAACTAGACAAACAAGTATATAATCTATTAGCAATGTTAAGTGAAATTCACAATACTCCATGTCAAAAGTAATTAATTAGTTCATTTAGAAACTTTCTAGCCCCTGAAGGTTGATTTTGATAGTAAGAGGTCAGTACTTCTCTAATTCTGACTGTATGAAGAATCTCAGTTTCCTTGTAAGAAAGTTTCCTTTTTTAGGTCCCCTCTCTCCCTTGCTTGATTATTTTTATCTCTAACTGCTTTACAAATACAGTTTGAGTTAGAGATGGATTTGAATAGCAAATCCTCTTCTGAATCTTTAATTTACCACAAAATGGGCATGAGTACAAGACAAGTCTGTAGGCCAAGCAGGGGCAGTAAAGGAACAACATCATTCATTGTTTGGATGAGGAAAGCTTTCTGTGGGTAAAGAAGCATAAGCAGACCTCTTATATAGCCTAAGAGTAGTTGACTTTTCTTGGATATTACCCAAGAGTGTCAAGACAGCTTGAGAAATTGTGGCTGTGCTATGGCTGTGCCACTGTTTGAATAGATGTGAGCCTGACAGCCAAGGTTTCACAAACTGTAACTGGAGGATACTGTTCCTTTCCGTGCTGCTAGGGAGTTCAAGGAGAGGTAGGAATACCAAAGAAGAGACAGCTACAGAACACTACTGCTGACCAGCTTTGCTGTCATCTAATGGGGAGAAAGAACATTTTTCTGGAAGATGATAGTTGCATCCGTCTCACTGTGCTGTTCTTCCTTTAGAGCTCCTGCAGGGAACTCTATTCCTTCTTCTCTCACAGGCTTCACAGGTAGATTACGGTAATTTACTGCACAATAACAGAACAGTGTGCATACCCTAACAGCTTGTCAGATTTTGTTCCTCTCCTTATTGATACATGACTACGTCCTCCAACAAAATATGAAGTCTTTTGTCTGGTTTCAGTTAAAGCTAATAAAGGTTAGTGGCAATGTCCTTAGTAATGGCCATTAGCAATAGTCTAACAAGAATAGCTTTTGTTATTCTGCTTAAATGCTTCTTCATTCGTGTTCATACTTCTAGACTAATGAAAGTGCTAAGTTAGTATATAAAACAGGATCAACTAGCATTGATTTTACCTACCCTCACTGAAAACATGATACAAGCTTTGGTTACCATCGTTTAGCTTTGCTGTCTCTTTTGGAAAATACCAGAAAATACATGCACTTTGACTTGTGTTTGATGTCATAACACTTGTATCCTAGTTTTCATGAGATAAATATAGAAGAGCAAAAAATAGTATTCCTTTTATAGTTAAAAATCAGTCAATTACTATGAAACTTTTAAACAAAGGACAGATAGCTATTGTGCATTTAATCTCTATAATCTCAGTTATCTTATGTCTTTTATTGTAAGTATACTACAATTACATATTGAAATAAGCTGGTTTTAACATATAATGGAATTGGAAATTGCAAAAGACTATACCATGCTTCCCATTATTCCATATACAGTACTCAGTATTCTCCCACTTTTGCTCTGCTCTTTAAAAAAATCATGACTCTTTAAGGACAGCAGTAAAATGCAAATTGCCCTTATTTATAGTAATCTAAAATATAGCAAACTATTGAAAAGTATGTACAGCTAATAGGATACTTCAGAATTTAGAGGACTTTCAATTGAAATAATGTCTAGTCTCACAAAGGCCCTAGGGTTTCTCTCATAAGTAAGGACAAGAACAACAGAATTAAGTACTGGACAGAAAATAGAAAGTGAGGATATTCTTAAGTTTTTTGTCACAAAATTCTAACTGCAGAATAATGCAGAATTAGATTCTTTTCAAAATAAAAGTGTGTGTAAAACATGAAAGTATTGTCCTAAAATGAACAAAACAGAAAAACCACTCTAGATATTCCACTAGTATTCTTTTTTATTTTTTATATTTTCTCTCATCTAGACTTAAAAAATTGGGCCATAACTAAATCTGCTTTATAGATTTTCCAGCCAAGTGTTTTGCTCGATCCACCTGGCCTCCCAACCACAGCTTCAATGCCTGAAGTTTTTTCTGTTGTTACATACACTATGTAGGTCCCAGCTTTGTAAGTCAGTCAGAAATTATAATAAATGGAGCTGGGTTGTGTAGGGGAAGTATAAGCAGGCAAGAAATAGTCATGTAATAGACATCTCTGGAAGCACTCAATATATTCAAGTATTGCTTGCAAATAACTTGCTCTTCAGAATATCTCAGATGACCAAATAGAGAGTATCTGAGCAAGAAAGATTTTTTTAAATCTGTAATAAAGATTAACAAGTACATTAATTAATACACTTTTGACACGTTCATTACACCTATTCAAATTTTATATTTAAAGCTGTTTTCAAAGTTATTTTAAAAATAGAACTGCGGGTTATTTTCACTTTCGTCAATTCAGTCATATTGGAAAAAATGAAGCTGCTGATACAAGTGTTGTTTATAGATACATTTCAATTATGACAGCAAGACCTCTGTAAGCTCAATTTCCAAACGTAACAAGACCATCACCTGTGTGTGATCATTTGACTCTATTGTATTCCAGGAAGAAGTTGAACTGCATTTTTACCCTTATGATTAAATCGGTATTGCTGCAGCTGTGGAGCTTCTGCCTGAGATTGTAACTAACAGTCAGCAACAGAAATACCATCCTAGTATCAGTTAGATTTAAATATTTTTTTCATTTATATTGTTCATAAAGTGTGAAAAATTCTCAACTCGTTACCTCAGTATTGTATAGATTGTCTATCTATAAAGCACCACAAAATATCATTTAGACTATCTTCCTAGCCAGGGTCAACATAGGATGAATTATGCCTCTCCAATGCTAGAGACCCCATAGACTGCTTATTTTAATTTGTTCCAGTATGCCATCAGCCTTACCACTAGAAAGTTCCTCTGAGTGTCTTCAAAGTCCTTTGTAAGTCTCTTAAGCCCTTCTAAAGAGTAATTCCATGTTTTTAACTTGGCCACTAGAAGAAAGTAGATGGAAAACCCTGTGCCCAGTTGCTGATTGCAGACAACATAAGCTATTTTATCTTCAAACTGCAATATCTATTCTGGACAGGTCCAGAGAATAAATATTTCCCTCATGAATATTGGATCCCATCTTTAATGTCTCAGTGATGGACAGAAGAGGGAGTGGTTTGCTGCCAATTGTTGTTTTTTAGATTTTTTTTCTTAGTCTCAAAGAATCTTTTCACCATGAAGGTAAAGCTGCTTTTGAATATTTTCTCCTACAAAAAAAACCTCAAGAAAAGCAGAAAGTAAGGTAAGGAGAACAGACCCATGTTCACAAAATGCACAGACCAATAGATTTACTTCCAGAAACCACCAAATGTTTCTCAAATCCACAGCGTGCAGCTGTGCTCTAAAATACCATTGCATTTGTTTTGAGAAGAACGTGTAGGGTATCTGCTACCACAGCCTAAAGATGATCTTCACATGGCAAGAGTTCATGTCCAGAGAGACAGATCACACCTCTGAACCTACTACTCAAATAAAACATGCAGATACACCACGTTCGATATGGATCCCAGACCTATTTAGACAAAAATATGATCTATTTCTTCCAGCACATTATGTGATCCGGTGGAAAGGAAGTGGATGAAGCAAATGTCATTTGACTAGGCTGAATAACAGTGAGTGAAAACAACCACATACTAATAAAATAATGATTTTCATAATCATACTTCCACTCCAGTCCTTCAAAGAAAGTTTAAAAAGCTTATAGTTTTACTGGAAAATGGCACCTATTCAATGAAAGTACTGATTGTGTGGCACTTCATAATCTTCCTACTTCCCCACTGTACAAGCATGACTACATTTTTTCCCTCCATTCCATCATATCTTTCTACTGTCCTATAATTTGTCTGTCCCTGGCACAGGCATCCCTTGCTTGGTGTTATTAATGATCTGTCTTGCTCAGGTGTTCTAATTAAGCAGCATCACCACAGTTAACTAAGAGCAATTGCACCTAACTTATATTTAGGTTAGATTTTCTTACTTCTTCTCAAACTTGTCTGAGGAATACTGGATCTGAAGGCTTTGGCTGCTTTTTCTACCTCTAGCAGCAAATCTAACAAGACATGACTTCTTTCTGTAGTCTTCTATGAACAGGGGATCCCTCTACATTAAGAATAAAGAGTATATTGTCTAGACTTATCTTTATATCAATATTTTAAAATGTTTATAAGTTTAAGAGATAAGACTCAAACAACTGACTAGTTTCAATAAACTACACTCCTTTATTTGCTTTAAAATATTTTTTAGAGGCAAAATCTTTGCTTCTCCCTCCTGCACAACTGCATAGTTCCTTGGCGGTATGAGCAATGTTTGGGTATGGCTGACTACCAGTTGTGTGTAAGGCCAAGAGCTTAGCAGGATTGAAGAAGTGATTAAACACTTGTATGGATAATGAGAACATCTGAAGTTAAATTAAACGGAATAAAAATTAAAAGAATAAATATTAATTCTTAAATTCTAAAAACAACTAACCAACTAGGAGTTATATAGAGACTTTTACCAGAAAGGAGGTTACAGCAAAGTTATATGACTAGTCTGCTGAGCTAGTAATACAATTCTTATATTCTTTCATTGCTGTGTAAACAGGCCTGCTTTAGTTCCACCAACGTTGGACAATTTGTCACATAAAGGAAAATGGATGAACTTGTATCTAGAAAAACTCTTACAGTTCAGAACAACTAAGACAGTATGATACTCTGCAGAAAAATTGGCAAAAAAGAATGTGATAAGTATACTGAAAATACAGCAAATGCTCCCATTTTTTACAAAGGAAAATCAGTCCTTCAGATTTATTTTTTTGATAGGTGTTAAATTCTAAAACCCTCTTGTTCCCTTCTATAAACACTAGAGATTAGAAATAAGATAAATAATAGAACAAAAAATGCAGTTGTTAATAAAAAATCAGCCTGGAAAAGAATTACACTGTTTCTCAGTACCTTAAATAAAAAGTAATAGGGTTTTTTTTTAAAGCTAATTCAACTTCAAATACATCCTGTGATTTCTAACAGTTGAAAGAAAATTAGATTACAAAATCTTTTTTTTTAAATTATTTTCTTGTAACCCCTCTGTAAAGAAGAAAGAAGCCAAAATTAATGAAAACACAGGGCTCATACATCTCCAGGAAATGCTTGCATAAGGCTTATTTATCTTTTAACTAACATTTGTTAACCACGGATTAGTGGAACAGCCTCTTGTAATTATGGTTACTGTTCCATTTGTGGCTATCTTCATGAGGTCAGTAAGACTTTAAATTATAGGCTGACCACCCGGGAGCACAAGTATTGAATCAGCCACATCTCCATAGGCACCACATTGATGATTATCCCAAAAGATGACAAGCTGACACGCACATACACAACAAAGGAGGTTTATGCTCACAACTTCAGTCACTTTCAGTCCCTGTAGTAGTGTCAAGCTCAATAAAACCAGAGTGGCCCCTGACATAATGTGCCCATTTTAGTACAGGAGAACTGGCTGGTGAAGACAGTCTTTGTTAAGGATCGGTCATTCTGACAGCTATCACGGTGTCCTTCAGTTATAACCTCAGACACTGGACTGCAACAGGAGTTGGAAACTGGCCGAGGGAAGAAAGGTTTGGTTTGTTTGAAGGCTGTATACATTTGAAAAATACATACATTTATGTACATATACATGTTCAGATATACACACACATATACACATATATATCAAGCAAGAAGAGAAACAGAACTACTCTTGTTCCTAAGGGTCTGTATAGTTAAAGGGATTTTACGACATGTTTGTTATTGTCTTTATTACTGCCTCAGGGCTTACTATTCAAATCACCACTTCCAAGATAAAAGACTTTATGATCTTTATTCAATGGATCATTCATCTTTGAGACTTAATCTGTGGTCCCTTGGGATCAGATCACAGATCTGGTTCTCAAAAGCCTGAATCCAAAGAAATCTAGCCAACCAGTAAAATGCACTGAGAGACTCTGTGCTGCAACAGCCTTCCCTCCTCTCATAGCTCCATGTGAGTTGTGCTGGCATTAGTGATGCAACCAGCTGTCATCTGAAGGACTTACAAAAAACGTTGTTCCATCCCAGTTTAAGAGTTATAATTGTCAGTTTACAAACCCACACAGATTATTGACTAAAGGGCTTTCTGGAAGCCTTGCAGCAGAGCTCATGACCTTGCCTTAGCCCAGGGCATATATATAGGCAGATAGGTATCATCATACAAAACCAGATTTCTTCTTCCAGAAAATTTGCTCTCATATATCCATTGTCTAATAAATTATCCCTTTAGAACAGAATTTCAGAAAAAGACCCACTACTCTTCAAAAATCCCACCTAGGTAAACAGAGGCAAGGAATCTGGCTTTTACTTAGTTGTGATTCAGTCCTTCTATAATGCATAAAAGACATGTGTGTAATATATACACACTTACAGGCATGTTTTGATGGCATCTAGGAATTCAAAGAGGATTTGGTTTCCCATTGTGCAGGGCGTTGCTTAAACACTGATTTAAAAGGTGGTCCTTTCCCCAGAGGCCCTACACCATAGTCTTAATGCTTTGCTGATGGATGCCTCACCATCTGTGCAAACTCAGTTAACAAATCATTGCCTGATTGCATACAGGGAATGCACATTTGAAACAAAAATCTTGCAGTGTAGATAATTCCAGGTAGACAGTGTAGATCTGCTGTGATTTTACATTTATAACATGTATTTTGAATTACTTCTGGGATATGCAAAATTCAGCTGCAGAGCTTTGAACAGGGTCATCTGCACTGCATGTGAGGATTTGTCTCTTTGTTTACACAGTGTTTATTCTATTGGCAGGGGGAAGGAGGATGGTCTTCAATGTTTTGAATGCAAAAACTTGACATGGAGGAATGGCTGTACCTAGTGTAGAGTAGGTGCACCCACACTGTGTATAGGAACCCTTGCCAAGAGGTGCACCTCCCTTTTGCATCCTAGCTCCATGTTGGTTTGAGATCCAAATGCATTGCTACCATGCAGTGGTCAGTCTCTGGCTTTGGTTGAAAGGAAAACCTCAGGCAGGGAGGAACCCTAATTCACTGCAGCGTTTCCTCTGGTTTAGAGGAGTAGGGTCTGAGGAGCACTGATGGATCACATTGACCCTGTCACAGGATGTGGCCCAATGAAGTGGTAGAGCTTGCTATGGTTATTCAGCAGATCACAGCCTTTGTGTTACCTGCTGGCTCTCCTTCTAATGGCAGGTGAGGCATCATGGGTAGCAATGAGAATCTGGTCCTCTGGAAGTATTGCCTGCTCTGGGTTTCTTCTCTTGAGCAGTCTGTGTTCATTCCTGTGAAATGTCACCACTTGCTCCTTCATCTCATGGCAAGGATGCAAACACAAACAGAAACTAGTTATTTCTCCTGCAATCTTTGAGCTTTCTCTGAGCCATCATTCTCTGCTACCATTGCCATTGTGTACCATCTGCCCGCTCCTCTAACCTTTGGGTCTGGATTCAGAATACAGTCATTTACACCCAATTATCTTTTAGCTCCCACACGGCTTTTCTGTAAAACAGATTTTCCTTGTTGACAGGTAGCAAACAAGATATTGACGCGCTCAACTTCATGCAGGTTTTTCCTTGGTTTGTGCAGCAGCAAGCATATTTGTCTAGCATGAATGCTACTCCTTAGACTGTCTCATTCTGGCAGGGAGATGCTGCCTATGGAGAACGGCTCATTCTATTGTTTCTTTGTCAAAAAGAACTTGGGGGAAGGGACAGAAAAAGTGGAATGGTTACAAGACAAAACAGACATAGCTGTAATCACTTTGCATTCTTTTCAAGCTGCTGCAACACTTAAAGGTAGCTTGCTTTGGACCAAAGGTTGAAAAGTATTACCAAGGCATGATGTATAAAACCGGCCACTCACATCAAAAAATACTTCTGCCTAATAGGACAGAAGAACTAAGGAGAGCCAAGACCAAGATTGCAGTTACAGACAGAGGGAAGTTTGTAATTTCAAAAAAATCTGTATCACAATTTAAGTTATATCTCTATATTTTTTATGTTATTCCTTAAGAATGGACGAGAAATCAAATTAACAATTGACCCATATTTATAAAAATGTGTTTGAGTATGTTGGTGAATTGGCAGCTTTCCTGTCTTTTTTGTCTTGCAAGAGTGGACAACTGTATTGGTACTGCATTCACCCACACTACCGCTACAGTTAGGACCATAGTCAAAGACTTAATAAAAAAATATATATTACAGTTTTCCTGTGCCTTCACAGTAGATGTTTTTTCAGATGACTGAAAACCTGGACTAACATGTCCGTCTGCCACAAATGTAGTGGAAGGAGCTGAATCCTATGCACTTTTCATGTTGGACTGGGAATCGACTGTAAACTATGAAAAATCTTGTGTTGTCTGGAATATGTAGTATCCAGCATTGATGCAAGGAGTCTTGAGAACCTTTGCTGAGATTCAGTGGGGTCATGGTGTAGATGGGCAGGAGGGCAGCTGCTTGCAGAAAGGTTTCTTATGCTCTGCTTGTCCCCCATTTTGTGACTGAGAGAATGAGAGGTTGAGTCAGTGACTGGCAACTCCTCTGAGGTTGAAGCTTAAGCTAAAATTAATCTTAGAACCACAAACTATTTCATAATGTCTTTCATAATAACAGCAGTTTATTGCCTTCTGATGCTAAGTCCTTCCCTGTTTCTTCACTCTGAAAAATCTCTATTGTGTTGTTTTCTTCCTGTTTCATTGAAAGGAACAGCTTGTATGAATCAGGGATGAACCACTCTCCAGAGTTATGAATACCCAGCTATCACTCTCTGTCTTGACTGTCCAGAAAGGCCAGAGCTGCAGCTTCAAATATCTTTTCATTCTTCCACTCTTTTTCCTCTGTGAAAACAGCTTTCTCTTTAGCCATTGCTGAAACCAGGACGTTAACTAAGTGAGTATATAATGAAAATTCAGGCCTCCTAATGGCATGAGAAGCACATAGCTGTCAGTTTGTGTCCCATATCCACTGAAAAGATATTTCTGTTTGTAATTTTCTTGTATAATTTTTGAAAAAAATTAAATTCCTTTTGAAGACACAGGGGGTGGGAGGTGTTAAAATGAGACTCCCTGGTCTGGGTAGCTTTCACACAAACTTTAAATATCATCTGAAATATCATAAAGTCTTACAATACACAAACTTCAAAGGTGCAAACTTAACTTCTCAAGGAACAAATGGATAAGTAAGCTGATAAAAAAATAGATATTATTTATGAGTTGTCACTCTTCTAAGAGCTTACTCAGTCTTTTTTCAGAGTTTCTAGTTCTTCAGTACTTTGGAAAATTTTGCTTGACTTAACCATGTTCTCAAGCTTTTCAGTTCTTTCTCTGGTGGTGCAGAACTTCCCATTAGCCCACCTCAGCTCTTCTCGTAACCAGTGCTTTCACAAATAGACTGAAAAAGCTAGTAAGCAAACCATTTTAACTTAGCAAAAATGTGGGATTTAGGGTACATATATAAAAATGTAAATTATTACTAACTCCGCTTCTCCCCCTAAACCAAAATAAAACCACTAATGTTAAAGGGTGGATGTGACAAGCTCGTCTACAGAGCTTTCACAGTCAGTTGCAGTATAATACCAAGTGCAGAGTATTTATTACATGCAATGCTGGACACTGTAGGGTTTCATTGTGAATCTGCAAGCAAATGACTGTTCAGCATTTGGATGGAGTACACAGCCAACTAAGATTACCACGGAAAACATGGGACATGAGAAGAATATTGTTTTCTGACCATGAAAAGACCACACACACGGTCCATGTGGAATGCACACTGGACTATCTTCAAAAACTTAGAAGTTGCATTCTCTGCTATGCTCACAGGCTGGTTTAATTAAATATAGGCATTAAGCAGTAAATGTGTTGGCAGTTTCACACTGCAATGCTGCTGTTCTACAAGTAACTTCCTCAGTGTAGCTTATTCTTTTAAAATGGTACCATACTTTTTCATTCTGCTTAAGATTGTAGAGGTTTGTGAGGGAACATGTTTCTGTAAATCAGAATCTTGAAAAACACAATGTATTAAAATAAATAATTCATTAATTTAATTTCTAAATATTTATAAATTAAGTTATTAAAAACATAGGCTTTTAAAGGTTTAGGCTTCAAAAAATAGTTATGGGTCATATTATAAATTCAAGTGGTTACTAATTTTACATTTTAATAATGCGTTTTTCTGAGAACAGTATTTACTGTTTAATACTATTAAATTTTATATATATATTTTATATACATTTACATAAATGCCATCTATATTTTATTCTGTTTACAGTGTCAAAGCTAGACTGGGGCTGAATAACTTAGGTTAAAGTATTTGTGACCAGAAATGTAGTTAAATTAAACTTACTATAGAAGTTTTGTAAACTTTAGGAACGTAAACGTGAGCCATTCCCTTAGCACAGGTATTTTCAGCCTTGAAATTTCACAAGCTGTTTAAAGGTCTCAAAAGGATATGTTTAGAGACCTCAGATGGTCCATATACCATTGGCTTTCTTCTCCTGAAAACATCCTTCCATAGATAAAAGCAGTCCCTGTTTACTGAAGATGCAGTTACGTACGCACACTCTCATCAGCTAAGTTCACAGCTTTGCCTAGACATTGTTTTTCCAGTAAGAGCAAATAAGTTATGTATCTCTCATGAATTCAGGAAACAGTGAATTTAGGGCTGAAAAAGATACCTATTCTTATTGAAGAAACCTTTTTTTGTTACAATTTTTACCTGCCTGAAAACTTTTAATGGGTTTTATTTTGTGGATGTAAATTAGCGTAAGCTAAGCAAAGAAGTGATGCTTAATGAGAAACAGGCACCAAGAAAGTGATTGTGGGCAGGAAAAGATCAGATGTCAGCAGAGCAACAAGACTTTCAAGCCCCAAAACCAGCTTATCATGACTGTCGCCCAGATAGCTCCTGCCCGATTGCAGAAATTACTATTTCTTCTAACCTTTCTTCTATTATCCTTGCCTTTTGCAGCCAAGCAGTTTATCTGTGGGATGAGGGAGGCAGCGACAGGAGAGCTCTTCCCCATTTGTGTGTTCTCCTGATAGTGAATTGCATTACATCTTCTGGTTTGACCTTTTTCTTTTGGGGGTTTAACCTCTGAAATTGGGTCAGGCCTTGCTAAGAGACTGGGCAGCAGTTAGGGGCCCTTAACCTCTGGAAGCAGCATTTCTTTTGTTTTCTCTATGATTTCTCTATGAAAAATGCTTGGAAACATTTTTAAGGCATACGTCTTGGGAAGGGGATGACACTGTTGGTTATGCGTTATTTGTGTTGCTCTAAATTTACTAGCTGTACTGCTGCTTTAAGACTTGGAGTAAAATTTTCCTCAACTCACTCCTTGGAAGTTGTTTCCTTCAGACAAATTCTTTGAATTCCACGTGGTTACCACATCACATCTGAGGTTAGTGTGTGCTGGCTCAGGACACCTCTCTCAGACTTCCCCACCAGCTTTACTGCCTTTGAGGTGGCATCCTCAAAGGTGGGCTGGGCAAGGTTTGCTTTTTTTCCCCCCTTAGTGTATCCCAGAGGTCTTGAGGCTGTCATGAAAGACACAGGTGTGTGTAATAAGCTATTTCCAGGCTACCCTGGTATGATAAACATTTTGAGCTGGGCAGCTCATGCATAAGTGACTCTATAGCTAAGGTATCAGTGCTGGCCTGAATGAAGCATTCAACTCACCTGGTAACTGTGGGTCTAAATCACTGTGTAAAATAAAAGCCCCTTAGAAGGCATGGCACTGTTTGCTCCTGCTCTGAGGAAAAAGGTTATTTAAATAGATGGCACAGATGGAGCCAAAATATTTGAGGGAATGGAATGACTATGCCAGTCTTTACAATTTAAGTTACACCTCTCCTGCAGCTCCCTGATCATTGTTTGCATAGTCCTCGGGGCATGGAGGCCCCTGATTTTTCTAATGTGCAGGGAGAAGGCTGTCAAATAAGATGCCATTTTCACAAATTGACAGCAATGTATTTGTTCTGCCTTGAGCCTGCATCCGTGCACATCTCAACTCAGAGTTTAGCACTGAAAACGTATGTTGTTTTAATCTGCTTTATGTCTCCTATTGGTAATAACAGCAGCAATATAACCCATTTATTTCACCCGAATGAAAGAA
>NW_010314893.1:0-1681 GCF_000700745.2 Antrostomus carolinensis | reverse complement strand
CTGCTGTTTATATTTTTATAATGTCCATTAATTGGAGACTATTAGTAAAACAATACTGTGTATGCTATTTAGGAGCCATGTTTGAAAAGAACCCATTTGCTGACAAGTTGTTAGAGAGAAATACCTTGGTGTTTAAAATAAATAAATAAAATGCACATGCACTCCAGCCCAGTCTTCAGTGGCTGGCACTGAAAGGAGTTCCCCCATTTTCTGAAAGCCCTTCCATGGGGGAGAGTGAGATTACTTCCTAAGGAAATTACTGTGGAGGTGTCTGTAAGAGAAAACCAGGCACCGCTTTGCAGCTCTACAACTGCAATGAGAGCTGTCATGAATGAATGCTGAGCCAAAAAAGTGATGCATGTTTACATTATGCTTACTACATTATTCCCACAAATGCATAAAAATGTAGCTGCCATGAACAACTGCCATGTATAACACTTAGTATTTGGGAAAGCATTTGGTTCTGGGTATAGGGTTCTGCATCAACCTTCTGCTTTTAAAAATCCTGCTCCAGACAGTTGCAGGCTTGGAGAGGTGAATGCTCTGGCACGTAACGCACACTGCAGCAGATGAGCAGTGCCTGCTGGTGTGTTTAATCAGAAGGGACATTCTTTTCTGCACTGGATTTTCGTTTAAAGAAACCCCACCTCCCCTTACACTGTTCTGGGAGTTTAAAAGGAGCACTTTGCAGTGCTCCAGTGACCCAGGGGGGGTGATGGATTGCATGCATGTTTCCTTCAGCACCTGGAAAGGTTTCTCCCCTTCCCTCCCTCACTCCCTCCCTCCTTCCCTCCCTCCCTCCTGCCTGGCACAGGTTAAGCTGGTACTAGTGTTTGTGGGATCCTGTGATGAACTGGGTCAATGAGTGAGCCACTCTGGAAATTACCCTTAAGAAAAATAACAAAAAAAAACACAAAACAAAAAAACAACAACAACAAACCCCAACAAACAAAAAAGCCCCCAGTATTTGGATATACTCCCTGATTCATCTTGTGGCTTCATGAGCACTTGCACTGACACCAGTGAGAGGACAAAAAAATTAGCAAGTGGAAACCACTTACATGACCCTACCACTGAAAAACAGGTGTGTGTGAACCATGCTCTCAGTGTAGAGGAGTCAACCAACCCATGGGTATTTGCCTTGTTATCCTTTTGGGATCAGTCAATGATATTTTCCTTTTGTATTGTGAATTATCTCATTTCTCCCAACCAAGAAGTTTCGCAGAGTGATACATTTAGAGAGGCTAAAAGAAATTTAAAAATTTATTTAGGTGGTGACTGAAGAAACAAACACTTGTAACTTCTTTCAAGGCTAGCAAATCAGTTTGATAAGGTAGAAACTTGTGCTACTAGGCCTGTAATACATTGGAAATCAGAAGCTATTAACAGAAGATGAGTTGTGAAGGTGATTTTTTTATTATTATTTTTATTTTTTTACATAGCTCTAAAAAAATAAGTGTCTTCACTAAGTCTGTATTGGAGAAAAATGTTTTCATAAGCAATTCATGCTTCTCTTTTGCATGTTGTCTTTGTGATAAGCACGTTAGTGTTTTAGCATTCATCACATGGTAAGTGCACTGGCTGAGTGGCTGCCTAAATAGGAATAGAAATACACGTTGATTAAATTCTTTCAAACTTGACAAGAAAATGAGTATTTATTATATTATATTATATTATATTA
>NW_010314892.1:0-554 GCF_000700745.2 Antrostomus carolinensis | reverse complement strand
GCTTGGGTCACCCCATTTCCTCTCTGCCGAATGGTGGGGCGCGGGCAGGACCCTTCTCACCACTGCAGACCGGCCTGCAGGCAGTGCCAGGGCAATTTCCGTGCGGAGGGGACAGCCGACTCTCTATCGCCGAGGAAAGTTGTTTCCGTATCGCCCCGGGGCTGTGGGCCCCGGGACGGCAGTGGGGCGCGGCCCGGGAGCGGCGGGCAGTGTCTGGGCCTCCAGCGGCACATGGACTTGCCAGGGACACCGACACAAAACTGCCCCGTCGAGGCGATGGGTACTTTGCAGAGGAGCATAGAGAGGATGAGAGCATCAGACGGTCACCAGCTCTCGGTCACCTCCCCGGGACAAAGTAACCTCGGCAAACAAAGGACCTGGTAGCTGCACTGGCTCTTCTCCGTTCTATTACGACGGGATTGAACATTGTCTTTCTAATAAACCACCACAGGGTTTAAAAATCACTAACCTAAATACTGTTTTTCTCACCACGTTTTGGGTTGCTGCCCCCAGACGACCTCACGCCCGGATTAGTCACAGTGTGAAGGCCAGGC
>NW_010314891.1:0-368 GCF_000700745.2 Antrostomus carolinensis | reverse complement strand
ACGAAGGAATGAAAAGGTGGAGGGATAAAAAAAAAAGGTGAAGGAATAAAGAAAAAAGGCAAAGGGACAGAATAAAATAAAGTAGGATAAAATAGTAATAAATAAATAAATACACAGAGGAATAGAATAAAAAAGGCAAAGGAATAAAATAAAATAAAATAAAATAAAATAAAAAAAATTAAAAAGCAAAGGAATAAAAAACCCATGAAGGAATAAAAAGGAAGAAGTAATAAAAAGGCAAAGGAATAGAATAAAATAATAAATAAAAATAAAATAAAAAGTAAAATAAATAGATAAATAAATGCGTAAAATAAATAAATAAATAAATAAATGAAGCGAAGGAATAAAAAGGCAGAGGAATAAAAAAC
>NW_010314890.1:0-14639 GCF_000700745.2 Antrostomus carolinensis | reverse complement strand
AGATGATCTTTTGAGGTCATTTCCAATCCCTAATATTCTGTGATTTCTGCTTGCACCAAGGAAGGGTTAGGGATCTCTGCTGTAGGGCACACAACCAAGCTGGTGGCAGTGGTGAGGATGATGTGCAGCCCCCGGGAGCAGGGGTAGATCTCGCCACCTCACAGTAATGCTGGCACCTCGTTGGGCAACAGAATTCTGTAATGTCAGACAGAAATTTGGAAGGACTGAGAGAAGCCTGGTTTCTATTACCTGATTACTCGTGGGTAAATAAGGAAACAGATGTGACAAGCACAGCAATCAATGCTGGGTTCCTCTGCTCTGGGTTCTGCTGCTGTCTGTAGGAGCAGCCAAACTTCCCAGCTTCAATCAGCAGAGCACAGGCACTGGTTTTGTAGCTTGTCTAAAAGAGCAGACCTGGAAAATAATGCCCTTCCTTGGAAGCGTGGAGCACTTTACTGAACCTCCTGCCTAAGTGGAGAGTCTGCGTCTGCAAGTCCCCAGCCTGGAGCAGCCTTGTGAGTGAACTACCTCCACAAATTAGCCACAGAGAGAGGTGCTCAGATGACGTCTGGAAAACCTACCTATTTCAGTGTCCAAGCAACAGGTGTTCAACAAGTCACCAGAGGGGTTGGCAGCTTCATTTTTCATAATTCCTAGCATATGTAGAACTTAGCTATGACACAATTAATTTAAGCTGTTAGTGAGAGCTGGATCTGGGCCTTTGCAGAGCCGAGTGGCCTATAGTTTGTGTTTTAGGAATGGAATATATTTTGGTGCTTCTGAACAGGGGTTACTAGGGACTAATCCACCTTTGGGTGTATTTTCTCAGCCAACTTTAATCAGACCTGCTGCTGGGTGAGGTACCTCACATCCTTGTAATTCTGAGTGCATGTGGGTCTTGGGATACTCAGTAGCCCACTCAAGAGTCAGCAATTTGCAGGCACAAGCCCTCTGAAAAATTTCAGATAGATAGTTATTTCCAAGTAGACTAGTCTAAAGCTCATTGCTTTGTCTTCTTTACCTTTATTCGCCTTTTTAATTGTGTTCACTCAGGTCCCAGGCAAGATCTTATTAATGACCTCCTGTTGGCTACTCTTTCATGAATATGACTCTTTGTGCAAAGTTTTGTACATTCAGCTTCATAAAAACATGGCCTTTAAAATCAGCAACACAACCCAGGGTCTGGAAGTTTTAAACAATGTTTATGTTTACTAAAGTATTTCATTTAAATTTTAAAGTTCTTAAATAATATTATACATTCTAAATTAATATATATAAATAATTCTTGAAGCATATCCTCCTGAGTTTTAGACCTTCTAGCCAGTTTTATTTGACTGTGTCAGACTATATAAATGTATATATATTAGATGCATTTATAGAATAAGTAGCTATTACAGTTGAGCATTGAAATAAAAATGAGTAATATATGCAAATTTTCTACTTTAGGCTTCATTAGAAAATCATAATATTCTTTATCAATTCAGGGTCTTGTATTATTTTTCTGTAAATACAGAGATTGATTTTGGAGGAAAAAAAAAAAAAAAAAGACAAGAATACCCCAGCAAAACCTCTCTGCAAGTATCTTAATTTTTAATCCATCTATACTGATTAGTTGTGTTTAGTCAGATATGTAATATGACATTGTTCTTCTGCTGTGACTGGATGAATGCACAGATAATCATGATATGAATCATTACATTTGCAAAGCAAAATACATTTTCTATCAATTCACTTCCCATGAGCATTTTTTAAAGATGAATTGCTGAAAGGCAGTATTTTTGAATATGTTGGTCATTTTAAAGTGGCTCCCTTAAGCAGCTTTAGAAACTACTTGTAAGTTATTTCAAATGGGACAAAGGAGCTAGAGCTGTCAATAAGATGCCTGCAGGTGTTATCCGTCTGAGTTATTGGAATTGAAGGTGAATAAGATGACGGGGTGGCCAACCTGGCCTTCTCCAACCCATTCCCTCCTACAGCCTGGGGACTGACCTGCTCTGGAGAGGTTCCCCGAAATGTGTGGGGGAGGCTGGGTGAGGGTCTGTGATGTGTGCTGAGGCCACAGAGACTGACTCTGTACTTGCCGGGGAGCAGTGGGTCCGGGGAAGTGACTGCTCCCCCATGGCTCCTGAGACCAGGCACCCCTGGATGCAACACCTGGTTAATGGGGGAGCTCACGGGTGTGCTTCAGAAGTTCTCTCCCCATCCTGACTCAAACACTCATGCTGCCGTGTTCTTGCAGCAAATTTTTACGCTTCTGTAAGCGAAGACACAGTTTAATGAGTGATTTCCTATTGACTTCCTTATGGAGGGGAAAGCTGGGTGTGAATACTCCTATTTCATCAGTATTTTCTGCCTGAACTGTCTTCAACTTAGAAGCCTTTTGTCATATGTTTTTGGGGATGCATTTTCCCCTGTAAGCGTAACTTGGTGAATAGCCAAGCACACAGCCTGAGCAAGCTGATCTTGAACAAGTGTGCCCATGGATGAGAAGATGCAGGAATCAGAGAAGTAGGTGGATTTGCAGTTACTGCAGCTAGTGAGGATCCAGGCCTGTTTCAGATGCTGTCTGTGGTTTCTTGTGTTCTCTTGGGCACTTTGGGGATTAGTGCTTTCCTCCTTTCAGCCTGCTTGGTCTGTCTGTCTAGGTTGTCAGATGCAATAGGAATTCTTAAGGTAGAGCATATGGTGCAACTGGGACCCAATATCATAAGGTGTTATTAGACACCATAGTTATTCACAAAATGGCAAAAACAAAATACCAGAGCAGGTTAATGCAGAGAGAAAAACACTCTCACAAAATTAGAGTGCTGATAGCCCTATGCTGATCCAGATGAATGTCTCATAGACCTTGAAAACAGAGAGACATTCTAGCTCTTGGAAATTATTTGCAATGTTGATAGTATCTTATTGCTGTCTTAAAAAAAAAAAAATAAAAAAATTAAAAATTCCCAGATAACATTGAGGTTTTCTGGTGCCTGGAGGAAAGATGACAAAGTGTTTGGTTGTGAGTACACATGGGGGTGAGATCATTACCTTTTGGTACATCCTGAAGAACAACTTCAGTAAACCAAGCACTTGAATTAATACTACAGAAGCATGATAAGGCTTTTGAAGATCTCATAGGCAGTTAGATACCTTAACCTCCTATGGATTTAACCCCAATTGAAGTACTTGCAGGTTTGACAAAAAAAATAAAAAAAATCCTTTGACCAAAAAAAAAAATCCTTTGACAAAAAAAAAAAAAAAAATCCTGCTCTGATCAGGGAGCCAGAGAGATAGCACACAGCTCTCCTCTCAGCAGCCCAGACACATGCCTTGCAGAAACCAAAAGGTAAGCACAGGAGGAGAGCTTATCTGGGTGGAGAAAGCCCTGGCTGAGGACAGACCGGCATGAAGGAGTTCAGGGCACTCATCAGAAGGTTCTTATTCTGCCTTTCATGGAGAACAGCAAAAGCAAAAAATAATTAAAAAACCTCAAGAACTAGAGGAAGTAAATTAAATTACTGTATGAAAAGAATAATCACTGATAGAAGTGTGAAGCGTTGATTTTATGTATTTTTTGCACATTGTAGAGATCCTTAAAGGCTGTCAGCATTTTAATTAAATATGACAGCTTGACAAAAGGAGCAGCTAGGTGTGAAACACATATACTGCTGGAGGGAGGCTTTCTGCACAACAGTGACCTGAAATCAGGAAGTTGCTGACTGCGACCTTGACTGTGCTTTGAGGAACAGCCAGAGCTGCAGGCAGGGTTGTCAACTGTGCAGTCCCCAGAACTGACACACCACATTCATTACTGCGTGAGTCAGGCACGACGAGAGCACTGTCACTGCCGCTTACTGCTACTTGCTGCTTACTTTCTGCACATGAGTAGAGGAAAGAGCCAACCCCTCCTCTTGACATGGAAGCTTGGTTTCTTCTTGGTGCAATGCACCTTACCTGAAAAAAATGCTGAGAAACAGCATATTTCCAACCTTCTTTCTGTTAAGGGGAAAAAAAATCTTATTTGTAGGATTCTGAAACTTAATCATATTATTATCAGAGACTAGACATGACTGTAGCCTGTAACTAAGTTTTCTACCATTACATGGTTTTTCCATTAAATACTCCCTTTGGTGTAAAGATTCCTAGCTCAGTAACACTTTGCTGCATTTCAAGCATCTTTATTATTAATTAATTTGCTATTCATTGTAATAAGCCCTGTCACAATGAATTTATTTAGCACAACATGGATATTTCATGTCTTCTGATTATGCTTCCTTGACTGTTTCAATTATAGGATTTCCTTGCTGTCAGGACACAGTACCCACTGACATCTTGTTGCAGCAGATCCTGACCTATCAACAGCAGCTGACTATAGTGTGACTTGAAACCCACTCCAGAAATAGAATTACAGATGCTTAAAGACTTTCAGTTCCATTTCAGGTTTTGGAGGGCTTGGATATTTCAGGATTTTCAAGGTGAGGGCCAAGTCTGCATTTTTTCCTTTGAGGGTCATGTCTCTGATTTGAGAGCAGCACTGTGGAGAAGGGCTTGGGGGTACTGGTGGATGAAAAGCTGGACATGAACCAGCAATGTGCGCTCGCAGCTCAAAAGGCCAACTGTATCCTGGGCTGCATCAAAAGTGTGGCCAACAGGTTTTGTTGGGAAATTCTGTGCCTCTACTCTGCTCTGATGAGACCCCACCTGGAGTACTGCATCTAGTTCTGGGGTCCTCAGCACAAGAAAGACATGGATCTGTTGGAGTGGATCCAGAGAAGGGCCACAAAAAAGACCAGAGGGATGGAACACCTCTCCTATGAAGAAAGCCTGAAAGACTTGGGGTTGTTCAGCCTGGAGAAGAGAAGGCTCCAGGGGGACCGTATTGCTGTTTTTCAATACTTAAAGAGGGCCTATAAGAAATATGGGAACAGACTTTTTAGCAGGGTCTTTAGCAATAGGACAAGGGGTAATGGTTTTAAACTAAAAGAGGGCAGATTGAGACTAGATATAAGGAAGACATTTTTTACAATAAGGGTGCTGAAACACAGGTACAGGTTACCCAGAGAAGTAATAAAAGCCCCATCCCTGGAAACATTCAAGGTCAGGTTGGACAGGGCTCTGAGCAACTTGATCTAGTTGAAGATGTCCATGCTTACTGAAGTGGAGTTGGACTAGATGACCTCTAAAGATCCCTTCCAACTCAAACTATTCTATCAGTTTTCTGATTCTATGATTTTGTGTGACTCTTGGAAAGCTACAAAGAACACAGCCAGACAGACCTTGGCATAATGGAGTGTACTATGCCTCATGAAACTCCCATGTTACCCTGAGTTCAGATCCTAAGAGCCACGGATGTAAGTCTCATGAGCAGTACTGCTGACATTATATCTACTTCCATGATATTTTACATTGTAGAAATGTTTTCTTCCATGTAACTTATGAAGTAAAACTGGTTTTAGATTCAGAAAAAAAATCTGGATTGCTCAAGAGCAGTAGGTTGCACATGAACTTTTAGCTTGGTCACTAATTTGAAAATGATTTTAGGTAAGAAGATATATTCAGAGAGGGCTGCATGTTCATTAACATCCTGAAAAGGAGTGAGAGGGAAATTCTATACCATAAAACTTAATAGTCGTTGTACTTGGGTGAATGTAATTGGGCTCTATTTCCATGGTGCAGAAATAACATCTCTGGTGCCTCGAAGCAGTTGAAGAGTTCAACTAATTCTTCAAAACCACATAATAATTTATTATTCATTATTATCCCAGTGGATTTCTAGCACTCATTCTGCCATAGTTTGTCCCCCTCATATCCTCAAGCATAAACAGTCGTTGGTATACAAAGACTTGAAACAAACAGCCTTTGAAAAGAGCAAATTAAATGTTATGTATCAGTAATATATGATTCAGTGATACTTGTTACAGAGTAATAAGTACATTGTTTATCTCCCTACATCAACATATAAACAAGGTGATTAACAACAAAATCAAATGTTCCTATTCTATTCATACACTTATCATCCTACCTAGCGCAGCATATGTTTTGTTGCTAACACTCAAAAAAACAGTGTTCAACAGAGACAAGTCCAGCTGTGATGTTGGTGCTGTGGAGATGAGCTGGACAAGGCTGGGAAATGCAGTGGGAGCTTTGCCAGTGGAGTCTGAGGTATGGAAAACAGTAGAAATTCTCATCAGAGCCAGGTGACTGTCGATCTGGCCCATGCATCCTTGTAACCATTTCAGAAACTTGTACAGAGAAGTGAATAGTGCTTTAAAACCCAGCATGGGCAAAATCAAAACAAAATGTATGTTCACCAGGATGGTCAGTAAACGTGTTGCAATGGGGATTGACAGCTTAGCTGGACATTTTATGCCTTCCTACTGTTGAGATAATTTTTTTTTTTGGGGGGGGAACAAAACCAAAAACCACTCTTTTCTAAAACTGTAAATAGATTCAGTTTGTAGTAAAAAACCTGTGCTATTTCAATCATGTCAGTTTTCAAACAGTTTCAGGTTATGAATTTACCAAGTTAATTTCATTTGTCAGCCTTTTTGTTACTCATTTTTATAGACTTATTTACAGGATGACAGACTTCATGCTCTCTCCTCCATCCTGGAGAAGATGACCTCTTATTGGGGCTATCTCATCTTTCTGCTTGCACAGTGGTCCATTTAAAGCAAGGTATCTTTTATAGTATATAGGTGATTTTGATATATGCTCTCTGCTAAAGTTTTTGTGTAATGTGGCTATATAATTGACTAACCAGCCATTACCTAGTAGTGTTAGGGTATGTAAATACTAATTCTACCTATCTCTTCAGCTGTTATCATGAGTACAGGTGTACATTTTGAGTTGGGATTTTTGTCCCTTTTGGGAAAAGGAACCCAGAAATCACAGGCTGTTGTCAGCCTGATGTGAACACCAAAAGCAATAAACCGAGGTTTTAGATTGATCCCTGCATTTTTGTTTTATTCTTCTGCACACTCTGTGCATGAGGTTAAACACACCTAACCATGCTAGTGATTTCTTTTCAGTGGGGGGAGAGGAGAAATGAGAGGAAGAGCTGAGGTTCACCAAAGCAGCCTTGGATATAACCATACTTGTAACAGTGGATTGCTGCATTTGAAAGGATGCTGTGTCTTCCTGTGCTGAATGACCCAAGGAAGTTCCTGTTACAGGTACATTTCTTTGGAAAGGATTTCTCTGGATCTGGGAAGGAATGTGGCTGTATTGGCTAAGCAGAGTGTTGGGAATGATCTTGTCTATGTACGGACCCCATCCCACTTCTCTGGTTTAGAAGGCAGGGCTCTGTAGTTTTGAAGGTCATGCAGATTTTTTTTTTCTTAATTGTGTGTACCTGGATGGATTGGTCTGGTGTACAAAGGAGGAAGTAACTGTTTGCACTGATGGAAATTGCCTGTTGTACCTGCAGAAAGAGAGTGGTGGGATTCAGGTGAGAGCTCAGGTACTTGAGTTCTACCTCACCCTTCCTCTGGCTGCAAAGGAGTGGGCCTGTGAGCCTGAAGTTTCTAGATGTCTAGTTAGCTGCTATGTTACTGAACTTACAGTCTGGTCTAACTCTCCTGGAAAAACTAGCTTGCACTTTGGATCACTTTATTAAGCACTGGCGGTTTGCTCAGATGTAAACCTGACACGTAACTTTCAATTTCTAAAGGTCATTTTTGTTCACTCCTGCTTTTAAAACATGGTTGAACCTTTTAGAGGGAGGAGGTTTTATAATATTAGAACAATGTTAGAGGAACAATAATATTTTAAAATAAACTCTATCCACTTTTTCAGAAATCAAAAGAACTTTTATAAAACTTGTATATATGGACACCTGAAAATATTATGCTTCTGTTTTCTACTGTCTTCTTAGGTAACATTAATTGTGCAAAGGAACCTGGTACAATATTTAGGAAAGGAAAAGATTTACATGTCTTCTGATGTATTTAAAAGCTACTTTGGTGGTGTTTTATGACTGTTGGTTCTAATCCTGAACACACCAGATAAAAAAAATGGGGGAACTGCAATGCCTTTTACAGTCTTTACCGAAGAAATTTTTGCAATAACCTATCCTTCTCGCCTCAAAAATCTCTCCCATATAGGTCTTCATTTAACTGGAAAGACTAGAAGATCTATTTCTAGATGAACCCTAGCAGTAAAGGTTGGACTGGAAAGAAAACTGATCACCTATTTCAGTTTAGAAGGGTATTTTAAAGCAATGGCTGAAAAAGAGTTTGCATCACTTGCAAACTCTTTCATACTGTTTGAGATGGTAATTTTTAATCTATTTGTAATTTAACTGCTTTCTGACAATAAAGAAGTTGGATTTTTTTTTTTTTTTTTCCAAGATTCAAAGAGTGAGGATGTATTGAATTCAAGAAAATTTTGGTGAGGAAAGGTTTTTTTGTTGTTGTTTTGATGGGTTTTTTTAATTTTGCATTTCATTTCAGTAAGCCCAAACTGGTTTGTTTGACCTAATTAATCCTGGGGTTTTTGATACCTGTAGCATATTTGCTTCCTTTTCTATGTCTTCCTGAGCCACAATATACCTTCCCAAACTACCTCATCTTCCATTGCTGTGAAGTTAAATCATTAAATAAAGATCATAAAGGATAAAAGTAACTCCCTTGATTCCCTCATTAACAGTGTCCTCTGGCTTCCCCAAATCACTTTTGGTGTGTGAAACAAGAGGGATCGAGACAGCCCTACAGCTTCCTCTTTCCCCAAGCCCTGAGGAAGAGTATAGGGAAGGAAACCCATACCTTGCATCTCCATACAAGCCCTTTTTTGGACCTTCACCTCATAGATCTGTAGGAAGGACACACATACATGTGAAAACCACGGCACACAGTTAGAAGCAGCCCAAGAGTGTTGACTATTGTTCCCTGCATGGTGCATCCTCGACAAGCATATCAGCAACTTCATACTTGCTGATGCTCTGGGCCCTGGAAGCCTGCCAGGAAAATATAATCTTGGAGTAATTTGCAAACCCTAGTAGAATGCTAGAGAATAATTGTTGGCTCCAATCCTGATCTTGCATGAAGCCTCTGTGCATAGCTTGGTACGAGCAAGATATTTTAGGGAGGCTGAACTGAGTCAGACTGATTTTCAAGGCTAAGAAGAAAAAAATAACAGATCTGTATGGTCTCGATGGGTGAACTCAGCTTTGTGTGACTTGAATTTTAGTTCTTTCCTGGTGAGGATAGAAGTGATGTTCTTTTAATATATCATTTAGAGATCAGATGGACACTTTTAGGGGAAAGATGGGTCTCAGAGTCCAACCTTGGTCTCTGAACTCTGAGAAGTATATCTATGTTGCAGCATACCTCTTTCTGATCTTGGCTGCAAGCCCTGAGTACCCTTTTTTACAGAAATTCCAGCTAGGGACAGCTTCGGGTTTGTCCCTGTGGTAATATACTTATATGAAAGCTGAAACCATCTTGGGGAATACCAGAGAGTAACTTAGAGTCTACATCACCTCTTTTCTTCCCATCTTCTGGTCTCTCTGAACTCAGGGATTTGGGTGGTTCTACACCTTTACGGTTCTAATCGCAGTTTCTCCTAAAGCCATGTAATTCACAACAGACTAGAGGAAAATATTTTTCTAAAATATTGAGCTATCCAAGGAGGAGGTTTTACATTTGGTGTCAGAAGTATTTTTTGAAGTTAACTTCTGATGATTGATTTTATTTTTTTTTTTTTTTCTAATGATAACTAATTAACAGATGCCTGTCAGTAGGGCTGTTTCTAAACACGTTTGTCTGAATAGGGCCCACCCAACTCTTCAAGCAATCCTGGACAGTTTAACAATAGTTAAATTTAGGGGAAAAAGCCTGCTGCACAGTGCTGGGAGCCAGTGCCTGCTCTGTTGCCTTCTGTCCTTCACCTTCCCACCTCATCCCACCCTAGCTGTCCTCTGATGAATGCCTTCCCCCCTCAGCTGAGCTTGGCCCGATTTGCTGCTGAGGGAGTCTTGTTGCAGCATCCTCTCTATGCACAGAGGTAAGTTGCAGGATTCATCTCTGCAGATTCTCCCATTGTTCTTCCCACGTACAGCAGAATAATTACATCCCAGCACAAAAAATGAACAGAACCAGAGCTTTTGTCCTTATCTCTTCCTGCTGTCCTGTTTGTTCTCTTCCTATTCAGTTGTGTTTGAAACAGTTTTCCCTTAAACATTTCCAAAACCTCCCCATCTCCTCCCCTCATTTTTAATCTTTTTTGTTAAAAGTTATTTAAAAAGAATCTTCACAAATTGATTTTACTTTCCCCAGAAAGACCTCCACATTTGAAAGGGAGGTCCATTTTTACAGAAAGGAAAAAATAAACCCTCAGGTGTTTGAAATTTCTGTTCAGATCTGCTTTTGGTGCCTGCAGTGCTCTCCCAAGAGTCAGGGCAACATTTACCCCGAGGCAGCAATTAAAGATGGAAATTCTAAGTGGAATTAAACTTAGTTCTCAGGGAAAGTCTGAATCTGACTAATTACCCATATTATTGGACAAGTTATTTCACAAACCCCATTATTCTGGGTTGTTTTTTACACTGGTTGTATGGCTTTTTACTAAATTCACCACAGTATTGCTCATTCAATATTTATTAGGACATTTTTTCCTAAGAAACGTTCCTCTTACTGTCAAGCATCTAGTCGTCGCAGTGAGTCCTGTGCAAAGCAATACGCAAGCCCCTTTCCAGAAATCACTTTTCCAGCAGATGATCTGAAAATACTTCTGATAGCCACTTTATAAACAGGGAAATAAGACTCAATTATTCACTCAGAAGGAACTCGCAATTGTCTTGAGGCTCATGGCACCCTGTGTTAAAAAAATAAAAAAAAAAAAAAAATTGACACAGGTTCTGGAGGAGGCAATACTAAATGAGGGACAGATTTAAGTTGATAATTTGAGTGACACAAACAAAGCATATTCTCAGTGTATTGTGTGTAAGTCATTTACCTCTTGGTGATCCTGTTAGTAATGTTCTTGTTAAGAAGTACCAGAAAATCTATTAGATTCTGTGGGGATTAGCCCATACAGAGTCATCAAATGTTGTGTACTGTGTACTGTAGAGCAGAGGCAGCCTGTACCCAATGTGCATTTTGTTTAGTTCCCAAAGAAGCCCCCAAAATATTTAAAATTTAAAGTCCACAGATGTCAGAAGGGGAGGGGAAGAAGAAAGAAAAAGACAAAGCCCTCTCCCACAGATGGTAAAATCCTACCAAGAATTTTGTGTGATAGCACCAAGGAAGCATACATGCTGATGCATAGTCTCTTGGGAATGTGATGCACATCTCTGTATCTGCATGGCTGTAGTGCTTTGTGCATGGATTCAGACAGCTCCCCTTTCATTTATTTCAGTCACTGTCTAGGCAATGGCATAGTTTGTAACACTGATTTTCCCCCCACAGACTTCAGAATAATTTTCAAAATTTTTCCCTCATTTCTGGTCTATCATTCCTCCTTACCCCTTAAATATTCCTTCTTTAGGCTTAGTCTAAAATGCTGAGGACAGAGTTTTTATGAAGAACACTGCAGTTCTGAGTTTTGTTTGGTTTCTTTTCATCACTGCACTTCTTCAAATTGTATATGTACTAAATTGAAACGTCATCTTCTAGTAGGCTTCAAGCAGAGACAAAACTTTAGTGCAGCATGCTTGGGCTTGTTTTCAGTTGAGTAGGTTAAAAAAAAGTAATCAGCATTTATATTTGACTACTGCTTCAAAACCAAAACAAGCCTTTCAGGGGCTTCAGAGTTGTTTAGTGAAAACTGAGAGGTCTGTGGTTCTGTGAACATCTCAGTTTTCTGAAATAGAAATATCAAAAGACCATGAATTCTGACCTGTTTAAAATCAACAGCCTGAGATTCAGCTACTGAACAGCTTGTGATACAAGCTATATCCATACATGCAGCCCTCTGCTTGGTGAGCTAGGTGAGCTTGACAACTATTCAGAGTTTCAGATGTTTATTCAGAAACAAGCCTTTGAAACTCATCAGCTGCTATTTGGGATATGACAGAGAGTCCCGTTCTGTAAAATACGATGCCACACATTCAGACTTAAAACCTTTCTTAAAAACCAAGTGCCAGAAACTTAGAAACTGCAGGAGGAAAAAAGAAAACCTGGGTGTAAGTATCTTTTACTTCTTTAATTGCATCCCCTGCAACGATCTATTCCTATAATAGAGGGCATGTGATAATTAGCATAAAGAGGCAAACTACAAGTGAAAATTCAATGGAGAAGTGTTAAAGAAGGATATAAGTTTTCTTCATACTCAGTTGGAAAGTCCTTTTTTGAAGTATTTATTGCAGAGTTGTAAAAAAAAAATCCATAAAGGAAAGCAATTTTGCCAGGAAAATGATGCCTTAAAAGCTGTTTTCCACATTACAGTGCATTGCTTGTCTTTTGTCATGATAAAAATGTTCAGCATGTTTCAGGGTCTGTACTTATTTATCCCTTCTTCTACTCAGGAAATGTCAATAATCCTCAGAACGAGATGGAAATGTCAGCCTTGGTGTTCTTAGCAGGGATTACACATCTCAATAAGTAATAATTTTTGGTATCTCATTGTAGAGACAAGCTGGTATCTGAACCCCTGCAAACAACCTGAGGCAGGTTTTTACAGCCACTAATGCCAAAAGTCACACACTCAGAAAAAAACTTTCTCCATTTTTGACTACTAATTATAATTAAAACTAGTCTTTTCCTTCTTTTCCAAACAGATGGGAAAAATAAAAGTGTTAAGTAGCTTAATTTTCACCACAAGGCTCTTTCAAAGACTTTAAACTTCTGGATGGCAGACAGATTTTAGGCTGGGTTTTTCTCCCTCTATTTAGTTATTTAGTCCCTACAGCTCTAAAGGCATGAGAAAGGAGTTACACGCAACTCCCTTTAGCATGCCCTGCTTGCTTTCTCTGCTGCTCAGTTAGCAAACTCTACTCAAAGTAGGTTAATGTTTCTGATGCACAGCAGGTTCCAAAACCAAAGCTTGATTTTTACTTTTTTGTTGTTTTTTTTTTTTTTAAAGCTGTCAGGACTCATTCATCGAAAGACCTATTCTGTTTCTCTCTTTAACTTCAATGGGACATTTTAAAATTAAAGTCTCAAAGACCTGGGCACTATTTATAGAATTCAGAGGAGTTACTTTAAAGATAATCAGCCATTTTGTTTTTCTGCAGTGACATTTGTGATTTATCTTATTGCTAAATAAGGCTTTACTTGTGAGAATTTGCATGGGGAGTCATCCAAGAAAAACAGGAGGCAGTGGGACTTGTCTCAGAAGGCAGGTGTATTTTTGGGTAGTTCATGTTTAGCATCTCCCCCTCACCATTACGCTTACCTAAAGTTTTCAGACCTGGGCTCTGGATCAAGACTCTACCGTGATGGGGATGAAGGCAGGCATGGGGCTGTTTGTGGCAAAGATAAAGGGAGGAGGCGTGGAGGAGGCAGTCAGTGTGTGTGTATATATATATGTATATATACACTCTTTTATTCTTTCCACCTTTAATGGCCCCTTTCTTTTCCCTGTGTAAAAGCAACTCAATGCAGGCAGGTTCCCTGGCACCGTAGTGCTAAGGAGTGCGTTGTCTGTAAATTTGTGTGCATTCCATTGCATGTGTTTTCTGTTACTTGCCAAACTCACGTGTGCCTTGGGCAAGTGTTTGTGGTGTTTAGAATTTTATAGGAAGTACATACGGAAACTAGTAACTGGCTTTTGGGAGGACAGGACTGTGTTTCAAACTTCTCTTTAAGAGGTGGGCTCATTTGTCAAAAAAAAAGTGAGGAAATAACAAGTGTAAAGTGCTCACTGCAGTGTCAGGAGCTAGAAACTGAAAACTATTGATGCAAGTACGTGACCTGAAGGAATAAATATATTAGATGATCTCCTTAACAGATGGTTTTAACTTTTAACTTTGGAGGGGAAGTGAGTGGTTGAAGGGAGTTTATATTGCTTACATTGCTTTGAGTTATTTGCGTGACGTTGATTTTTTAGTTTTTATCTTTCTGTGTCACTGTAGTGAAGAATCACAGAAAGTTTCTTCATCTGGATAGGAAGAGACTTGACGCTTCACATTTTAATATCTCTGTGCCTATGAAATTTGTTACAACTTGAGTGCTTCCCCTGAGAAGCCCTAGAAAGCAACAGAAGTGGTTTCAAAGGCAGAAGGAGAGTTAAAAGTACCAGTGTTAAAAAAGCAATCTATGTAAACTGTTTTACAACTTGAGTTATACAAAGCCATATATTTCCTTGGCCTCTTGCCCCAAACTGCATGTCCATAAAGCACTGCAACCCTGCCTTGGCACATTTTATAGTATACTTCAGCTTTGAGAAAAATAAACTAGTTATTAAAATGCTTCTGAAAGTTCCATGGTCTGTCCCATCAGCCTACTGACAAATGGACCTACAAGACTGTCTCATGCCTATGTTGGATGAGAAGTCTTGTGTGCTTATGTGCTTGATGGTATTTTTACTATGAGGTACACTTACTGTTCCCATTTACAATGATGTATACCTGTACAATAAATGTATTCCCTGCTACCTGTGATGTAGTTATCCAGGCAATTGTGTGGAACTGATCTTACACAACCTTATGAAACTGCTGCATAGTCTAATCATAAGCAGCAACGGTTCATAGAATCATAGAATGGTTTGGATTG
>NW_010314889.1:1553-2238 GCF_000700745.2 Antrostomus carolinensis | reverse complement strand
TTTCCTCCTCCTGGCTGGAGGCAGGGCCTCTCTGATGCTGGTCATCACATCTGTCAGTGACGAATGGATTTGTGTGGTATACATGGGTCCCAGTCCCATTGTGGTCAGTCACTTATTATGAATATGAATCAGAAGTTCTTCTCATGGGATTGGGAGTAAAATCAACCCTTCTCCTCTGATTGAGGGACAGATTTCTGGCAACTGGAGCAGCAATTCTCCTAAAAGAACCCCCAGTCACACTTATTTTTCCTTTCAGATCATATTCTTGCTTTTCTAAGATCCAGGTTAGTTTTCCACCCAATTTCCTAATGTCTTCTCCATGGTCATACAGGTGAAACCACAACATCCATTGTGGTGTATACTGTCTCTTTTAAACATGGGAATGCTTGCTCCTGGTGGCTGAGATATTGATCCCTACAGGGGGAGAAAAGAATTTATCCTCATGTTAGGACAATTTCTTGGGTAGTTTCTCCACAGCTGAGAGGAAGGACAAGAGATACTTTCATCATATTGCTGGAGCTGGCCAACCAGTTCATTCACTGTTGGTCTGTCTTCATTTATCATCTCCTGCATGGCCCGTTCCCTCAAGTACTAGATAGCCCTCTCCATGGTGGTCCACTTGCCTGACTCCCTTACAACATCTTCCTTGAAGGCACACCTTTCCCTCATGCCCCACACATGTTGT
>NW_010314889.1:0-1016 GCF_000700745.2 Antrostomus carolinensis | reverse complement strand
TCCTGCCTCATCCATCACTGGGGTCTGAGTATCTGCAGTGTCTGTTGTTGGGGTCTGAGCAGCTGAAGTAGCAGAGACTGCAGCAGTTACTGTGCCCTTCACCAGAGCCTGAGTAGTTGCAGTGCTTGTTGCTGGAGTTTGAGAATGTGCAGCGGGTGTCATGGAGATTAGAGCAGTCGCAGTGCCCATCACCGGGGTCTGAGTAGCTGCAGTGTCTGTCTTCAGGGTCTGAGTAGCTACAGTACCTGTTGCAGGGGTTGATCTCTGGGTGATATTCTACACTAGTTGCTCTAAACTTACTAAGACCTGAAGCTCTTTCAGGAAGAAGGGCAATAGGAGCAAGCAGGATTTTGCTGAAGACTGAAATGAAGACTGAAAAAGGGAAAAGACAAAAAAGAAAAAAGATCCATCGAAGTTAGTTCCAGCCATTCTGGGATATTTGGGTCGTGTTCACACTCCCATAGTTAATTCACGTTTCCACAGACAGAAGTTCTCAGGTTTCCACCTGACTTTCTTCATTTAGCACATGAAGCACCAGGTGATCTAATGTTATTTTGTATTAGAAGGAGTGGGGAGGGGGTGGTAACCATCTTTGTGCACACACAGCAGTCATCTGGTGATTTTGTGGGCCCCTCAGACTTCCTTACCAGCAAGGGATTAAGGAAGGGAGTTGGTGGGGTGTCCTTCGAACATCCCACAGTTTCTATTGTTGGACACCTGGAAGGTGTGAGCTCATCTCTAATTATCAGCAAAGCTGCTCCTCCCTTGATTAGCAAGGCTGCTCATCTGTTGAGACAATTGGTCTTTTTCCAAAAGAATGTTTGAGACAAAGCACTCACTTTTCTGTCTCTTTCAGATGTCAAAATGGTATGAGGGCAGCAGTAGCTGTGTCTCCATGATGTAACAGTAGCAGGAGATCAGGGGTGGCTGTGTCCTCGTGGTGTCACAATGGCAGGAGATCAGGGGTGGCTGTGTCCTTGTGGTTTCACAGGGACAGGGGACAGTGGTGGCTGTGT
>NW_010314888.1:0-6381 GCF_000700745.2 Antrostomus carolinensis | reverse complement strand
GATGGGGATGGGGATGGGGATGGGGATGGGGCTGAGCCGCGACCGTCCCGGGCCCGCCCCGCTTCGCCCCGCCTGGTGTGCGGGAGGGCTGGGTCTCCCCTCAGCGGGGAGCTGGCGTCGTTCCCTGCGTGGTTGAGCCTCTCCCGGTAGCACTGCGCTTTCAAAGCTCGGTGACTTGTGTCTCCCATTGTTTTGCCTAAAATCTGAAGGAACATAAAACTTGTTGTTTTTTAGATACAGATATTTAGATGTGATATTTAGACCCCCTCCGTCCTGAGGGGAGGCTGTAGTGCTCTGTGTAACTGCGATCCTTCCACGTCCCTGACATGCTGTGATTTATTTTTACTGTTCTCTCCTGTTGCAGCCATCAATGACACATTAAAATAAATAAATAAATAAACTAATGTGGTTGTAAGTCCTTCCATCAATATCGCCCTGTCTGAAAAGTCCGCAGAATCCCCACTGGCAGATCCTGCTGTGCAGAAACAGACATGGGGGTGTCAAAAACATCACCCCAAAGCTGAGCTCTTCCTCAGGAGACACAGAGACTGGCAGAGCCGGGCTCTGCTGCGGGCGGGAAGGGTGGCACATTGCCCCAGGCTCTGTCGCTGCTGTGTTTGCAGTTACTCCTCGGGCTGAAGGGGTCCTGGGGAGACAGGAGAGAAGCTGTGGGGCCTCGATTCACAAGTCGGGCAGGAACCCAGCAGCGATGCTGGCTCGGGCAGAGCTCTGCCCAGCTCACCCCGGGACCAGATTGTCCCGGTGTCATCGTTACACTGGAGAAAAAACTTATTTACAGTAAGGGTGACAGACAGAGCCCTGGGACAGGCTGCCCAGGGAGGGTGTGGAGTCTCCTTCTCTGGAGACATTCAAGACCCGCCTGGACGCCTTCCTGTGTGATCTCATTGAGGTTCCTGCTCTGGCAGGGGGATTGGACTGGATGATCTTTTGAGGTCCCTTCCAATCCCCAACATTATTCTGTGATTCTGTGATCCTTCTGGCTGAATAAGCACGTGGTTATCAGGGTTAGAGATGTGTCAGCTGTGCACACACAAGCAGCTGCAATCCCATGCTTGGGGGAGCCCAACTTCTTACCCGCCTGCTGGACCCGACCGCTCGCCGCTTGGGCACACGCGCTGCTGCGAGTGAGTCCCTGTTCTGAACCACATGTACATTTGTCTTTGTTCTTTTTGTTTGTTTTTTTAACTCATTTTGGCTCAGGACACGAATACAGTTATTTTGTTACAAACTCTCATGTATATAATCTTCTTTTAGTGAGATTACTGTATTTAAATTATAGCCCTGTTACAAGCCTCTCCTGCAAAACACCCCTCGTGGTGCAGCGTACGCGGTGTCTCCTGCCAACAGCCTCCCAGGAAATACGCGTGTTTGTAGGACTGAGTGAAATACCAGTGGAGGAATTACAGCCACAGATAATACAGGAACCAGCAACTGTGGTATAAGCTGCTTCTTGCAAATTTATACTTTAGGTTAAATTGGTGTTTGAAGACTGAGAAGATCCCAGCTTCCATGGAAGACCTGTAGAGTGTGCAGGCTACATCTGATAGCCATGACTTAGTGCCGCTTTGCTGAGCTGTGGGACTTTGTTGCAGTTCACTAGACGGTAAAATGAGACCCAAATCCAGGCAGTGGGCTGTTTAATTGTGATCTGCTGGGGCAATGCTCTTTGGCTAGAAATCTATTTTGGATTTGCTTAGATTAGACTTTACTCACAGCTTAGGTTGAGCTTGCGTTAATTAGTTCTCTCTGCACGAGACATCTCAACGTTGCTTTATGATGTCAACTGTTTCAGCTCGGCAGGACAAGTTGAGGCTCTGCAGGACAAGTTTCAGCTCTGAAGGACAAGTTTCAACTTGGCAGGACAAGTTTCAGCTCTGCAGGACACATTTCATCTTGGCAGGACAAGCTGAGGCTCGGCAGGACATGCTTCATCTCGGCAGGACAAGTTTCAGCTTGGCAGGACAAGTTTCAGCTTTGCAGGACAAGTTTCAGCTCTGCAGGACAAATTTCAGGTCGGCAAGACAAGTTTCAGGTCTGCAGGACACGTTTCATCTTGGCAGGACACGTTTCAGGTCAGCAGGACAAGCTGAGGCTCGCCTGTAGCAGGGTGCAGCCTGACACAGACCTGTGGGTTCCAGGGAAGGCCAGACACAGCTGCCTCCCTCCTCCCTGACTTTGGAATGATGTTCTATGGACAGCCTGTCACCATCCCTACGGGTACAACCCTGTCAGGCACCAAACACTCCCTGGCAAAGCCCATCCCTTGCTTGAGGGACCGGCTCCAGCTGCACCTGGGGTTGTCAGGACCAGGATCTGGCTTTGCAAGAGTCCTTGAAATGGCTCTGGGATGGGAAGAGTAAAAATTCTCCTGAAATTAGTACAAGGGCTGCAGAGTGCTGATGTCAGGATAATGCTACCCAGTGATTGTTTTAGCTGTAACACTAAAAACCCCACTGTAATTACACCTGTGTTAATATTGGGATAATTGGAACCAGACTGAGACTAGAAGTGTTATTTAAGCAACTTAGGAGGAAGTGGAACAGGAGGGAGGAAGGGGTCTGCTGAGGTAGGCTTTGCTAGGGCAGAACCTGCGAGAGAGAAAGGAAATGCCTCCCAGAGGGTGACTGAACATTATTATTTATGTTTGAGTTTAATCCTGGGTTGCTGATGTGAGTGCCCATGAGGTCTCTGTCTGCCTGTACGTGCCGGGTCTGTTGGAGTGTCAGAGGCCCCCAGCATTGTTTGTACAGCAGATTGCTTTGTCCAGCAGTGTCCATGAAACTCTAAAGGATTTGTCCGTGTTGGATATATCAGTTCTTGGTCAAAATGTTTTCTGATGTACAATGATCGATATCTAAATCAGTGGAACATGATGCCCCATTCCTGTCAGTTTTTGAGAACCCAGAACCTTGTGTGGTGCATTTGCTTTGGATTTGGAGTTTGGCAGGAGGAGCACACAGTTTTATTTGCAGAAGCTGTGCCCACACTCTGTATGTACATGATGGAAAAAAAACATTGCCACATGTCTTCTATTTGGATTGTCTGCCTTGCACGATGCCTGTGCTGATGTGCTGAGCAGCTGTGAAAGATATTCTTCCTCTTTGCCTTTTTTTGATGAAAATACATTATGCACTTGAGTTATGAATAAAAGATGAAGGGAAAATCTGTGTAAAGCATTACTATGTACTTGTTCCCAAACTCTACTTTCTGGCTCTGGTGCCAGCAGATCCTTTACTTAGGGAGATTCTGCCATTTAGTTCTTCTTTACACGTTTTCTTCAAAGTGAAAGATTTGTTAGGGCTTCTCATTCCCACGTTCTGCTGGATTTCAGCAGATAAGGCTTTCACTGTATGTAATTCCCACTGCTGGATCAGTGGATAATGTGCTGTTTTAGCTCAGGATCGTACTTCTTGTTGCCTGGCTCACTTCTTGGGAACACAGTTTCTAGAGCTACCCGAGGGATGTGAAGACCACTCCTCTCTATAGGAAGACATACCCCTTTTAGAAGAGGGTCTGGGTTAAAGGTCTGTAACTCTGCCAGAGCCTGGAGTTTATCCCGTCCAGGGCTCTGTTACCTGTGGATCCTTTGCTATGGATTGAGATGGGGTTGGAACTCTCGGCTGGAAGCACTTGTGTCTGCCTACAGGACATGGCCTCTTGTCCTCACTGGAACCACTGTCCCTCTACCTTGCTCTGACAATAGGCCAGAACTGCGTCCAATGCATCTCCTGGGGCCAGGCACTTCTTTTTCTCTTTGCCATGCCACCCTTGTCAGAAACTGCAGTCTCCTCTCTGCCTTGGTGGAGTTTTGCCCTGGTGAGATGTGCCATTGGCTCGGTATTTAGGTATGAGACTGCTGAGGAGCACTGGATGTTACAGGGTCTGTGGCTGAAGAGTCCTTAGGTGGCACCTTGAAGTCCTTTCTGAATCAAAGCATAAGCCTGGAACTGCAAGTACTGCTTTTCTCTCTGCCTTTTTTTAACTATTATGTGCAAAAATCCCCAGAGTGATGAAAGTTCCCATGTGGCTTTTTAGCTGAAATCTTCTGTCCAAAATCCAACTTCGATTTTTTTTTTTCCTCCTTTTCCCAGAATTACGTTTTCAGTTTCTGCTGACAATTACTGCTGCTCCTTTGAGTGCATGGAGTTCAGCACGGTGTTGCTGAATGCTGACGAACAGCTTCTGCACTCTGCATTGTGCGTGGGCGACTGGATCCGTATTTATAGCGTGTGCGTTCACACTGCGAGGTGTCAGGTGCTATGTGTACCAACCGCCGCTACTACAGACCTGGCTGCACGCTCCCCTTTCTCACATCCACCGCTGCCTCTTTTAAGACACCTTTTTTTTTATCACCCTCAGAATTTGCTTCAGTCAGTTGCCCCGTGATTTCCTGAAAGCACGAGTGCTCGTGTGGCACCTTGTCACGAGGAATGACCTCAAGCGTGTGAATGACGTCACATCGCTAGGGTATCGGTCTGAGCATAGCTCTGCTGTGACTTCTGGAACATAAACTTTGAGCTCAGGCTAAATTTTCCCCTCGCTATATCGAAGGTTACGTAGGCAACTGTTAAAAGTGGAACATGCTTCATCCTCCTCCCTTTGAGAGAAGCTGCTTTTCTTTTCCATCAGAGAACAGTCGCTGCTCTTCCCATGAGCTGGGTTTGCAGCTGAAGAGGTAAGAACCTCAGCGCGGTCCTGACACATATTTTACATGTAGGTCACCAGTGTATTTGGCCCAGATTTTCAAGTTTTACTCTTCTCAGGCTGGATTTTGATGGATTTGGCCAATGCCTTGGATGGAGCTGGGAAGCATTATGTGATGCTTTTACTGCTGGAGTCACTTCATTGAAGGAAATTATATTATGTTACAGTGAAATGATTGGAGCATCCTGTGTAAAGAGATAAAAGCAGGAGTTGCATTTCTTTCATTTATTATTTGAAAAGTGCAGATGCATTTCTAAAGCTGTTGTGATTAAAATTCAAAGGTTTTTGTTCTTTTCAAAGGGCAATTCTGATGATATTTTTTTCAAGAAGGCTTAGAGCTTGAATATCTCTGTATCCACTAATCACAGGGTATCTGTGTCAGAATGCTTCACAGGGGCTTGTCAGGAATCACAATTTTTCCTAAGACTCTTGTCCCCGCAGCGTTCCCTGAGCGCCTGCACATCACACTGACCGTGTTGTCTCCACTCGGCCCTCAAAACTTCTCCCCAGTTGATCTTTATCCCTCTGCCTTGGTGGTTCAGATCTTAATCATCCTGTGTCATCACAAACGGCTTCGGTGCCTGTTTGAACAAGACCACTTTTTACTGTGGAGAGTGAATTGATTCTTCAAGCCCTGGCAGTATGGCATCACTGGCTTTAGGAAGATTGATTTAAATATTATTACAGCGTATTAACCAACATTAATAACTAAAGCATGTGAAAAAGCTGATGCAATACTCCTTGCTTTGAACAGGGGCAGCACTAACAAGCTTAAATCCCAAAGGAAGCTATCGTTTCATCTGCCTGGTCATGTAGATGCTAAAGCCCAAATGCATGGACTGTGCGACTCCTAAAAGAGTAATGAGGACATCTGGGTTAACATGTTCTCACATCACACCTTTAAATCCTCCTCGGAAGGGTTCTGGAGCACTTGGCATGAACTTCTTCAGCTGGAACTGCGAGGAAAGACACACAATGCTCTGGTGTTCCCCTTTCTGAGGTGCCATGAGCAGCCTCTGTAGTAGTGCCAGATTCTGCTGGTTTGGGAATTAGAAATGGGATCTGGAACTAAGAGGCAGACCCTCGGCTCAGGAGCCCAGCAGCTGCTTCAGAATTAATGAATTCATTAAGGTAAAAATCGAGGGCTTGATTAGCTCTTCTCAGGTGTGAATTTGGCAAATCTGTAAGTACACAAATTAATGGTTTTGTGCCTTAGCCTTGAAAACTGTACTTTTTACATCAGCACGTTATGTTAACTGATATATATTTTTTTTAATTATGGCCATGCTTTCAGAAGAATCTCGCTGGAGTATCTGCAATTTAAGTACAGTCAGCAAAAAAAATATCTGCCCATGGTAACTTCCTGACACCGAGATGTCACTCTAGAGCTTCCCCTCCAGCTTTAGCTTAATGTTTGAGTAAAAGGCTTTATTTTACCGTACATTTATCATCCGGAATACCCTCTTGCCCAGAACTGGTATGTGCCGGACACAAAGCCGAGCACCCGTGTTACCACTGCGCGACCGCCCGTGCAATCGCCGGTGGGTGCGTGTTGCGGTCGCGGTTCCGTGCGCTATTTAAGCAGCTCCACGGCTTAATTTCAGCGGGTGTTTTCTCCGGTGCTCGTTTCGCCTGAGGCGAGTCCTGAACGTCCCG
>NW_010314887.1:0-541 GCF_000700745.2 Antrostomus carolinensis | reverse complement strand
GTCCCCCGTCACGCTCAGCCCGTTCAGGGTCCCCGCACACACTAGGGGCACAGCAGCCTGTCCCCCACCACGGCCACGGCACCGCTCCCTGCAGTGGCCGTGTCCTCCCCATGGTGGTCGTGTCCCCTCCACGGTGGCCATGTCTCTCTGCAGTGGCCATGTCCCTGTGACCCCCATGCTGGCCACATCCCCCTCTTGATGGCCATGGTCACGTCCTCCATGGGGTCCTACCCAAGCTGGCCACATCTTGCCCTTGATGGCCACATCTTGCCCTTGATGGCCACATCTTGCCCTTGATGGCCATGTTCCCTCCATGGTGGCCATGTCCCTCTGCCCTGGCCGTATCCCTGTGACTCCCATGCTGGCCACCCTCATGCTGGCCATGTCCCCCTCTTGATGGCCATGGTCACGTCCTCCATGGGGTCCTTTTTTCACCCACCCAAGCTGGCCACACCCTGCCCTTGATGGCCATGTCCCCCCTTGGTGTCCATGTCCCCCCCATGGTGGCTGTGTCTCTCTGCAGTGGCCATGTCCCTGTGAC
>NW_010314886.1:5581-7912 GCF_000700745.2 Antrostomus carolinensis | reverse complement strand
TATATTTCATTAAGTTTTTTTCTGCCCAGCAACCGAGCTGAGGTCACCCCTGATTACGGGGGGGGGTACGGGGTGGGGGGTTCCAGGACCCCAGTGCTGGTACCTGCGTGGAGGCGAAGCCCCCGTAGGGGTTTTGCTGTTTGCTGAGCCAGCGGACGATTTGGGATGCAGTCCCCAGCTCAGCAGTGGACACTTGGGGCTGGGAGAGGTAGGCCAGGAGGACGTAGGAGGTCATCTCCACCTCTGCTGGTGCAGCTGCAGCCCAGGAGGGCTGTGATGAGGACAGAACCTTCCCCTTCCTCTGCCAGTAAAGCTGTCCCTCTGGGAGAGAAGGAGGTGGGAGCTCATCTCCCCAGGGGTCCCAGGGGACTGGGGGTGGGATGGGGTGACCCAGGCAGAGGGTGGCACTGCCCAGAGGTGACCTTGCCCACGCTGGGTGGTACCTGTGCTGACTCTGTGCTGTTCCAGGCTCTGCAGTTGGGTTTGCTGCTGCTCCCCACGCCCCGCCAGCCCGAAGACGTAGGCAAGCAGAGCCTGGGTGTAGGGGTCTTCGGTGGCTGAAGCCTCCAGGCACTGCAGGGCTGAGCTCACCTTCGGGTCCTGGCATGGGATGGGAGTCAGGAGCCAGCCCACAAGCATCACTCAGAGCCCAGTTCTTCCCAGTGAGACCAGTTGCACCCAGTCTGGCTAAGAGGTAGCATCACACAGCCAGACCCCCTGTCCCAGCACCTGTCCTCACCCCACCAGCTCCTCTGGGGAAGATGGGGTCATCCTCACCGTTGGGGACAGTCCCAGCTCCAGCATCGCAGCTGTGACATAAGCTGACAGTGAGAGCTCATCCGAGACACCACCCTACAAAGGGGACACCAGGAGATGGGTCCAGCCATGCCGTGCCACCAACACGTGGGTAGGATCTGGGGGATGCAGCAGGGTCTACTGCCTAGACCACCCATCAAGGACATGCTGGGATCAAGCCAGCTCTGGCCACATGTCCCACCCCACTGACCCACCTGCAGGGCGTTGTTGAAGAGCTTCCCCACGCTGCGGAAACAGCCTGTCTTCTGCTGGTTCTTCTGCAGCCAGTGCAAGGCGTCGGTGATGTGCCGCTCCTCGATGGCCACGTAGGCTCTGGCTTGTCCAAAGGACTTGAGGACAAATGCTGTCAACCTGAGAGATGTCGAAGGGATGGGTGAGCAGGGCTGGGGTGTGTTTCATGGAAGGAGAAGCCCCAGGATGGCTGGTTGCTGGAGGGAAGCTCCTGCACAGCCTCCTGGAGCCCTGTCTGGTCCCTCACCAGGTGTTGCCACTGGAATCGCTCTTCCCAAAGGCACTGTAGGACCCATCATCATGTTTGTAGAGCAGCTCTCGCTGGTACCCTGCAGGGAGGAGATGGGGACGAGGGTTTACCTGGTGGTTTTTATACCCACAGGGCAACCTGGAGCCCCAGACCCACCCCAGGGTGCAGGTAGACATGGGGTGGTTGTGTACCTCAACAGCAAGGCAGGGTGGGACGGGGAGGGGACCGGGGACACTCACCGCTCTGCAGGAAGCCCTGCGCCTTGGCACGGATGTCGGGGTGCAGCTGCCCGCTCTTCTCCAGGTACTGCTGGATGTAGATGTTGGGGGCGAAGCGGACCATGTTCTGCTCCCCACAGCCATAGGGCATGGCCAGGAGGTGGTCCAGGTTCTGCAGAGCATTGCCCATGATGTCACCTGTCCCAGTGAGACATGAGGAGCACCATCATCAGC
Organism: Antrostomus carolinensis; assembly: GCF_000700745.2. NCBI lineage: Eukaryota > Metazoa > Chordata > Aves > Caprimulgiformes > Caprimulgidae > Antrostomus > Antrostomus carolinensis. The sequence goes on along the minus strand of NW_010314886.1, from coordinate 6,163 downwards.
TGTGCACCCCCATATCCCCTCCCATCTCAGCTCTGGGTGGTCCAACCTCCTGCTGAGCTTGGGCCATGGAGCTCTGCACCATCCCTGCCCCAGGTGGTCCCTTGTTCCCCTCCTGTCCCTTACCCATCACGGTGACATGGGCTCGCTGGGAGCCCTCCAAGACATTTGCAGGAACCTCCAGGGAGATTTCTTCAGCGCCTGTGGGGATGGAGGGCAGTGACAATGGGAATTCCCAGCTCCTCCTGGCCTGGCCCCATGGAGGAGACCCTTGCCCACCCCCTTCCTGCTCTGACCATCCATGGGCTCAAGGCTGAGTTGGGGCATCTCAGCTGGGATCTCCTACAGACCCTGGTCCTTGGGTCCTCTGCCTTGGTGACTTTCATGACCAGTAGCGAAGTGTCCCTTCCCCATGTCCCCATGTCCCCATGTCCCCATGTCCCCATGGCACTACCAGACCAGTCCTACCTTCCTGGCAGAGCAGGGAGTTGTGTGCCTTCTCCACCAGGATCCCCCCGGGCTGTGGGGAAGCACCATGAGTCAGTCAGGAGAAGGGACCAGCCGCGTCCCCCCTGGGCCATGCCT
>NW_010314886.1:0-5566 GCF_000700745.2 Antrostomus carolinensis | reverse complement strand
TGTCCCACTCCTGGTCCTCCCACTGCACCTCAGAGGCTGCTTGGACCCTGTTCCCAAACCCATCCCACTTTCTTCCTCCATAACCCATCTGACCTGCACCAGCAAGGGCTTTATCATGGTGTCCACACGCCCCTGGGCTGGCACCACGGGCATCTCGTTGCCGCAGAGTTCATTTGAGCTGAGGGCCTCGGTGCTGCAGGTGATGTTCAGATGCAAGCGAGGTTATTCAGTCCCCATGGAGCCTCCCAGCCCACACCACATCCCCACAGGCTTGCATCAGCCCCGGGGCTTTGTGTGGGGCTGGCTGGATTGGGATGGGGGTCACCAGGTTGAGGAGCAGTGCTGGGAGACAATGGAGAGGGTGAGAATGGAGTGGAGGAGACCTTCCCAGGTGGGACTGCATTTGCTCCCATTCTCCCTGCCCACCCCAGCCTTCGAGAGGGTCCCCAAGCAGCAGGGCAGGGAGGTCCTGCCATGGCCCTGGTGTCCTGTACCCAGGTTGGTGGCTCGCACGCCCCAGCGGAAGGTCCTCGCTTCGTCTGCGCAGATGCAACCACCATACACCTCGTCTGCGCTCGCTGACACCTCCAGCTCTGCCGACTCCCCCAGAGTCACCTGAACCTGCAGGACCATGGCCATGGCTCCATCAGCCCCCAGCAGACCCCAGACCCAGGGTCTCCTCCCCAGCCTCACTCACCCGCAGGCATTGCTGCAGGTAGTTGAAGACGGTGGCCACCAGAGTGAAGGCTTCGTGGCGGACCACGGCGTAGGGCAGGGCCAGCTCCACAAAGAAAGGCTTGAAGGCTGTGAGGGTGGTGACAGGGGCCAGCCCCAAGCCCTGTGGTGCCATGCAGAACATCCCAGCTTTCCACTCGGTGATGGCATCTGGCACTGTCAATGCCACCTCTGCAGAGCCCCCGTCCCTGCGGGATGGAGAACATCATGAAGCCAACCCACCATGTGTCATCCCCAGCTGGGCTGGCTCTCCCCCTATGGGAGAAGGAGCCATCCTGAGGTGAGGAAAGGACCTGCCCCATGAGGATCTTCATCGCTCACCCCACAGGGACCAGGTCCCACAACCATGTCTCTGGGAAATATGTCCTGGGTGCTGGTGGCTCTTCCTGGACAGCGACTTCAGGGACAACATTTCGCATGAGCACTGGGAAGTCCATATCTTTCCGCATATAGGAGATTGGGTAACCAATGTCCCCTGGAAAAGGCAGAGCAGAAATTAGTGTCCCCAGGTCTGGGCATCTCAGCTGGACCTCACCTGCAGGAAGCCTGAAGGTGGCCAAATTCCTTTTCAATCCCTTTGATGCCAAGTGGATTTTCAAGGATGGCTCCAATCCCCCTGAGGACACGGGAGCCAGGACTGGCCACCAGCTCTTTGTTCTTTTCTCCTGAGAGGGCTCAGTGGGGTGAACCAAGCTGAGGATGGTGCTGACCTGGGGGACCTGCCATCCCAGGAAGGCCGAACCTCTCTTTGCAAACATCTCTGGTCTTGGCATTGGTGAAAAGTTTCAGTGCTGCTTTCTGCGGAAAAGAAAAGAGGTTGTCCATCTCCAAAACCCAGCAGGAGGAACATCCCCGTTCCAGCAGTAAACAGAGGGCTGCAGAAGAAGGTAAGTGGAGAAGGACCAGAATCTGGGGTCCATGAGAAAAGGAAAGACCTTTGCCATGAGTGTGGCTTTCATGGGACATTGCTGTGCTTTCCTGGCACCCTGAGCAAACCACAGCCAGCTCCTGGATGAAGAGGAACCAGGAGGTCCAAGAGGGCAGGGCCTTTACCTGAAATATCTTGTAGGTGTCCATCTGGGACTTCCTCCAAAAAGGGTAAGGTAAGTGGTATCTCCTTAGAGGGCGGAAGAATCGTCGCTGTCTTGGAGCAAACGGGATGGTGGGAATTTCAAAATCCCAAGGAAATTCTGAACAGGGTGATGGGTCTCGAATGCTTCCAGGGTAGTCGAATTCAGGGAGTACTTTGTAGATCTGGGAACAGACATGTGTGCTAGGTACAAAAACCACCTACCCCTGCTCAGGAGCCATCATGGCATGGAGTCCCCATAGGGGAGGTCCAAGCCAATGTCATCTCTTCCTTGCCTCATCTCTGAGGGGTTCCTGGGGCTGCAGAAGGGTCTCTGGGCAGTGCCACCACTCACCGCCTCCGTGTTGAGCTCAGCCTCGGGCTTCAAGAGCAGCACGCTGCGGTCCACGGCACGGACAGCGCACAGGGATCCCGGGGCAGCCTCCAGCTCCAGCCACAGCGCCGAGCCGGGCAGAGCCCTGTCCTCTGAAAATGCCATCTTCACCTTGGGAGGGGCAGAGGTGTCAGGGGACAAGGGCAGGAGGGGGAACCACCTCCTGTGGAGGAGGAGAAGGAGGACCAAGCCATGGACATGGAGGTCTCTTCTAGACAAGGATAAAATCAGGCTTGAGGGTTTGGGGATGAGGGCAACTGTGACACATCTGGAGCAGGATGGACCTGAGGGTGTGCAGCTATGGACAAGCCATGGAGCAAATCCCTCATTTCCAGCCACCTCGTCTCACCTTGTTGAGGAAACACTTGGCCACCTTGAGCTCAGTGCTGTCAGCCACCATCTCGCTGTTGGGCAGCACCACGTAGCCCAGCACCTTGGCCGTGGGTGCCAGCTGGGGGCTGATGGGCAGCTCCAGGGAGAAGGAGCCTTTCACCCCTGGACCATGGGGAAGGAGGAGAGATGAGGACCAGGTATGGAGAGCAGAGCCCTGCACAACCCATCCATGCCATGGGACCTACCAGCCTCTGCAGGCAGCTCTTTCCTGAAGATGGTGGCAATGGTCCCCTTGGCCAAGACCTGCAGAGGAGGAGATGGGAACAACAAAACTGATGCTTTGTGTGGAACCACAATGCCCTGATGGAGGATAGACCCAAGGGCAAGAGTGTTGGGATGGCTTTTGACCTTGCCCAGTTTCCAGTCCCCCCTAATGTCTCCCATTAACGTGCAGGTCCAGCAGTACCAGCAAACACCTCAACTAACAGTGTAGGTATCTCAGTCTACCCAGGACATACTGCTCATTGCCTTGTCCTCAGGGACACAACCACAAATGCGTGTGTAGATGTGGACTTTCACACACAACCACCCTGGGCTGGGGCTCACCAGGAAGATCACATCCAGGCTCCCCAGCTCAGTCCCCAAGGCCTCCTTGCTGAAGATATAGTCCACCCAGAGCTGCTGGGACTGACCACAGGGCAGCTCTCTCTCCAGCCGGTGGATCTGCAGGAAGCTCCTGCTCTCTGAAAAGAAGGGGCGGGTGTACACGTGGGCGTTTTGGTAGGTGGGTATGGAGCCGTCGTTCTGGGTGTGAGCTGACTCATTAACTTGACCCTAAGAGATGGAGATAAAAATCAGGGTGGTGAAGCTGTCCAACAGCCCACGAGGCGCTGGTCCCACCTGATGAAGGCTTGGAGAGATGCCCAGCCCTACTGGAGAAAGCAGCATGAGGGGTGGAAGACAGGTCACTTACATCCAAGGAGATTGTGCCACTCCATCCAGAGGTGTCCAGCTCAAAGGAAGCTCTCCCTGATGTGTCTGTCAGGAAGGTCTGGCTCGTGTCCTTTCCTTGCTGGCTAACGATGAGCAAGAGCTGCTTCTGCGGCAGCGTGGCACCATTGACTCCCTTCAGCAGCATCTGCACCAGGAGGGCAGGGGAGATGCCACAGGTTGGGCTGCAGCCATGGGGCAGAGGGCAGGGGTGAGAGAGCAGAGTTGGGTGTCTATGGGACAGGGACTGGGTGCAGGGGAACCCTGTGGGGTGTGGGGACACCCCCCCATTACCGTCCCGGTGTAGGGGATGCCGGGCTTGTAGAACTCATTGGTGTTTTCGAAGGTAACGGTGAAGATTTCAGGTGAGATGTCACAGCTCTTGGTGTTTTTCAGCTCCAGCCCTGTGGAGAGAGAGTGGGGAGCTGAGGGTGTCGCAGGGACACAGGTGCTGCCAGCTCCCCTGTCACGGGGCAGAAAAGGTCCCTGGACATTTTAGGCTTTCCCTCTGCAGCCAGCAGCTTCGAGCACAGTTTGCATCTTCTACAAGGGGAACAAAATGTCTACAGCACCTTTTAGCCCTAGGTGCAGCTGGCTTCAGAAAAGGTTCTTCACCGATGCACCATGATGCAGGGTCACCTTGGTGCTGGTGGGCATGGAGACAACCCCTGATCTTATTTTTTTTGCAAAGCCAAGCCACTGGCAGTCATTTCTGGTGTGACTGAGGTGGTGGGTGAGGGATTCACTGGAAGGATGAAGCCACACCACCAGACCGGGTGAAACCATGGCTTTGCATTGCAAGGAGTCAACTAGCTGCTAGCTGTAGTGTTGGAAGAGTTGTGGGTCTTGGAAAGGTGTTTTTGCCTCTTGACCATTTATCTGGTCAGAATTTGGGAAGAAATTCTTTGGTGTGAGGGTGGTGAGACAGTGTCCCAGGTTGGGCAGAGAAGCTGTGGCTGCTCCTCCCTGGAAGTGTTCTCGGCCAGGCTGGATGAGGCTTTGAGCAACCTGGTCTAGTGGAAGGTGTCCCTGCTGCTGGCAGGGGGGTTGGGACTGGATGAGCTTTAAGGTCCCTTCCAACCCACCCAAACCATTCGATGGTTCTATGGTTCTATAATTAGAAGGATGGCCTGGCTGACCTGGCTCACAGCCCCACCTGGACCTGGTCCCTGCACACGTGTCCCTAAATCACAACATTGCTTCCTGTGGGCTTCCCTGGAGGACATCAATACCCCGGTGCCATGTGCACTTGGGTGAACATGGGGATAAACTCAAAACCATGAACCAGCAGCAATGCTCGTTCCCAAGCAGGAGAACACTGACATCCCTACCTGTCCCATCCTCCACCAGCGATGCCTGGACTTGGAATTGCTTCCGATACATGGAGCTGGTCAGGTTGAAGTTTGTCAACAAAACCTCTGTTGAAAAGCAGCCGTTCTTCTCAGTCTGGAGGGAAAGCAGTCCCAGCAAGGGGGACCATTAGCAGCAGTCCCAGCAAGGGGTTGTCCCAGCAGCACCCATGGTCCCCAGCCATGCTCACCTGCCCACCAACCTCGATGCAGTTTGTTGATTTCTGGAGGCCACTGTGAAGGTTGTACAGGATCCCAGTGTGCCTGAAGGGCTGGCACAAGGTGGCCTGGACCTTCCCCTGGACAGGCTTCCCATAGGTGTACCTGTTGGGTGGAAGGTGGTGAGGATGTGCCTGATGGGCAACGTCATGTCAGATCCCACCATCCCATCCCATCCCATCCCATCCCATCCCATCCCTTTTCCTGGTGCAGCCTGTTTCAAGCTCACCGTCCACAAATGTCCATCTGGAACTTCTCATCCTTCTCCAGCACTATGGTGGGGAGATCGATGGTTATCTCGAACTTGGGCAGCACTGATGGAGAAGGAAAAGGAGAGAGGGTTGTCAGTCCTAGGACAGGAACAACGGTGCCTGGGTGGCCAAGACATGCTGCCCATAGGGACATGTCGAGGTGGGGCTCCTACACCCAATGCAGCTCCTGGTCCCCACGTACCATATTCCTCCACACTGAAGGCGT
>NW_010314885.1:0-5662 GCF_000700745.2 Antrostomus carolinensis | reverse complement strand
GATATGGTTGGCCTTCTGGGCTGCAAGCTCATTGCCGGCTCAATTATGGTTACAGTTGTGGTGTAACTGTGTTAAGGATCAGCTTGCTATACACTAGATTATTAAAAGCTGTTAGTTTTTTGCTAAAGATGATGTTAAATAACTCTGCATTTACAGACAGGTTGTTAGGGGTCACTTTTCTTGGACTATTCTTGTCCTCTGAAGTATCATCCTTTGCACAAAGTAGCAATAAAAATGGCACTGACTGTGTCACTTCATAATATAACACTGTGCTCGTTACTCGTGCTTTGATGGTCGGGATATGCACCAAGCAGTTTGTCCTGTGTGATGGATTTCTTCTTAAAACACTTGTCTTTAGGTTACGAGACAGTAGCCACTCCTTGAATATCAGATGGTTCTTTATCTCTTGAAGTTGTATGGAATCTGTAAATGAGAAAAATGAAAATCTCAAGTAAACAAGTAAACTCAGTCACCGAGGTGAGCAGCTGCAGTGCCAGATTTCAGGGCCTTGGGATGACTAGTTAAGGAATCAGGAGCACAAGTAGTCTTCTCTCCTTCCAGTTGCAGGGAATGATGAGAGAAGGAACAAGAAGATCCAGCAGATCAGTACCTGGCCCTGAGACTGGTGTCACTGGCAACATTTGGGGTTTTTTGATCATGGGTCAGTCTACACAACAGCAGGTCTGCTGGTGACAGATGGGGTACACCTGCCTCAAAGGGGGAAAGGATCTTTGAGTAAATCTTGGCAGGGCTCCTTGAAAGAGCTTTAAACTAGATTTGAAGGGGGAAAGGGATAAAACCAGGCTTGCTAGAGATAAACCTGGGGGTGGCACACCAATGTTTGAGGGATGGTGTGCTAGTGAGGTCCTTTGGTCTGCCATCTTGGTGGAGGTAGGGCATGGAGATCCACATGGCAGCAAAGGCACGGGGGTTGTTGATGTGTTAGAAACCACAGAAGTGCTTGAAGGCCCGATGATCCAAGGGGAAATGGTTAGTGAAATGCTGCACCACTTAGACATGTCTATGGGACCAGATGGGATCCACCCAAGGGTACTGAGGGAGCTGGTGGAAGAGCTCACCGAGCCACTCCCCATCACCTATCAGCAGTCCTGGCTAACTGGGGAGGTCTCAGTAGATTAGAGGTCAGCAAATGTGATGCCCACCTACAAGAAGGGCTGGAAGGAGGATCTGGGGAACTACAGGCCTGTCAGTCCCCTTGGTGCCAGGGAAGGTTATGGAGCAGATCATCTCGACTGCCATCACACAAGACATAGAGGACAGCCAGGTGATCAGGCCCAGTCAACATGGGTTTATGAAAGGCAGGTCCTGCCTGACCTACCTGATCTCCGTCTATGACAAGGTGATTCACTTAGTGGATGAGGAATACGCTGTGGATATTGTTTACCTGGACTTTAGGAAAGCCTTTAACACCGTTTCCCACAGCCTTCTCCCGGAGAAACTGTGACAAAAGGTAATTATTCTGCTCTCAGTGCTAGGCAGGTCTCATGGGAAACTGAGTCTAGGATATTATAGTTATAGGAGGATGTAGAAAAATGAGAGTGTTTAGAGGAAAGCAAAAAAATGGCAAGAATAATATCTCCTTTGAGGAAACTTTGAAGAGCTGTATTTAGTATATTAAAAAGAGGAAAAAAGTATCAGGAGACATAATGAGTCTTCAAATGTGTCAGCAGGGGCTGTATAAGTGACAGTGGTACATTTATTTTTACACCAGCTTGGGAAAAAAGCATAAAAATACTCTCGGTTCAGGATAAAGAATTCTTGAATTGAACACTAGAAGAAGAATCACGTCAGATGGCAAAACAGTGTAGGAACACCTAGAAGAATTTTGGGATCTTCGTGTGCATTGTGAACTTGATGACACACATCTAGGCAGCAGGTGATGCACAGCTGTGTGAGGAGAACAGAACAGGGAGCAGTTCCTTTAGGAATTTCTTTGGGTGGCAGAATTAATGCTCCAAAAATGCCTGTTTGGCAGAAGGGTCCGAGGAAGCAGAGCTGAGCCAGTGGGAGAAAGAAGAGAGGGTATGGTCTGTGGTGAAACTTCCTTCCTCTAACCCATAGCACCTCCTACATTGCAAACCATCTGAAGTGGTAGGATTTGCTAATTGATTTGGATGACGCTGAGGTTAAGTGTTGTTGACACTACACGTTTTAAAACGCAATGAGCAGCTGCTGGCAGAGGGTGTTTTGGTTTGTGTGTGCATCATGGAACAAGGGACTTGGAGCAAAACTGCAAATAGCTGAAGAGCCGTTACTGTGTCACTTTTTTTATAGCAGCGAGATTCTAAAGCCTTGACAGTTTCTTACTGTGATTCAGCAATTTTCCTCTCTTCAGCCTCAAATGTTTTTGATTTAAGCCATTAAAGACAATGCACTTTATGTTCAAGTGGCACTTAGTGCTATTTGGAAAATCTTCATTATAGTATAGCCATTGTTCTAGGAGCTGGATCTGTTGACATTCCCGAACAAGGTCAGGAGGAATGTTCTGTACTTGTTTTGCTTTAGTTTTGTAGCAGTGGGGGCAGAGGTTAGACAAGACTGATTCTAAATTCCTTTATTTTTGTCATGAAAAGACTGTCTTGTTTGGTAGCTTGGAAACAATATTCTTCATTCACTGAACAGTAACGTTTGCTATGGTGAGATGGGAATATGTGGAGTTCACCTACCTTCTTCTAGGAGATTCCTGAGGGGGGGGGGGGGAAGGGAAAGAGGCTGTTAACACAGATTCCTATGTAGTGTTGTGCTGTTTAGGCAGAATTATTCCAAGATTGATAGTAATCTGGACAAGTATTTAGTCTTTTCTAAAAACATATAGCTGAAATCCTTCCAGGACTGTATGGAGGCTGTAAAGGTTAGAGTATACTAATCCTTTCTTTGGGAAGGAAGAAATTGTATTTCCAGGAAAACAAGACATTATCTTGTTAAAAACAGTTCTTTTGCTGGATTAAAAAGTGAAGAGAAAACTTGTCTGGAGAAATAGGGAAGCTTTTTCTAGTGTCTCTGCTGTTAATGAAGAGATAAGATACGAGGTGTTTTCCTCCTTTAGACCACGAGTTGACTGTTCAGAATAGGTGGATGTTCCTTTATGGTTTTTGTTTGTTGTGGGAATCAGCTGTTCAATTAGACCTCGCTATAAGTTTAGGAATCAAGATCCACCTTTGTATGAGGAGGGATCCTAGAATTGTTACGTATGCTGTCAGCAAAGGATGTAACAATGGATTTGGGGGATGGACACTCCCCAGCATTTTGAAGTGATTTGTCTTTTAAAATCTTGCTAAACTTCAAGTTATTACTACCTTGTTGTGCCAAACTTAGTATAATCTCTTAAAATAAATACAAGAAGGAAATGCTCAAACAATATATATTTAGTGTCTGAACTTTAAAAGAAGCCACACAACTGAATTAATGACAGTCACTTGTTAAGCAGCTGGAACCAGAGGTGACTGAAATACAGGATTTCCAGTTTGTGCCCGAACATCCTGCAGATCAGAAGTTCTGATGTTCACATACTCCATTGTAAGGCTGTTTTAATACCTGTTTGCAAAGTCCTTCTCTGCTACGCAGCAGTCTTGCTCACAACTCGTTACTTGCTCATGAAACACATGCAGTTTAATCTGTAGTTTAATACGTCTTTCATTTTTCACTTTCTTAGATTCTGGGCTTTGAAAAGAGGATATTAAAGCTACTGCAGTCTTGGCAAATAATCCATAATTTGTCTCTTATTGGCTTCTTGAGACGCACAGCTGCAGTGCAGCTGCTTTCATTTGAAAGCCACAGGAACCCAAACCACTCTTCTCTCCTCAAACACTGGAACATAGTGTATGCTCCTCATTCAAAGTACAGCAAGCATCCCTACCTTTGGATGTTCCTATTTGCACATGTAAGAGAAAAAAAGAATCTACAGCCTCTTTCCATGTTAGTTAAAGCTTCTCTAGATATGTACTGTCAGTATTTTCCACCTCTAAACTTCTACTTTTCCAAAATTCAGATTTTAGCTACTCAGTTTATTCTTGCTGCAAAAACATGGTGGTTGTGAAGGGTTGTCTTAAAGTCGCTTCGGCTCTTTCCTTCCAGCGCTGCTGTGCAATGAATATTGTCAGAATCTCTGCAGTCTTCACTGCTTTCTTGGGAAAGATTGGCAGCAGGGCAGACAACTTGTCCCTTCTTTTACTTTGTACTGTCATGCTCTTTTCCTCCTTTCCTATAAAGATACACAGATATTTGGCTTAATAACAGGAAGAGTACTTGATGGAAAATTGCTTGTTGACCTCACAGTTGCCCAGCTTAATGGATGCCACAATTGACCAGTGTGTTGTATATGTAATAAAGTAAATAGGTGGTTTAGTCTCTTAGATGTTAATTATAAACAGGTACTTGTCATGATTAAGGTCATCTGTGTTTTTTACCAGGAGTCTGTCATCTTTAGAAGTTGCTGCAGATTCAGTTGCCTTGCCATAGCTTTGTGTATAGAGAATGCTGTCTGTGGGTTCACTCCTCCACTATATATGCACTGTAGTAGTAATTCTAATGCAGAATATGGAAGTAAACAACAGGGTAATTTTTATGATACTGTATGATAAAGAAATTCAATTAAGTGATAAACAGCTTTTAAGATCTCTGTGTTTTGGAGTGAAATGGGAAGTCACTGACTTTTAACATCATTTTCAGGCAGGATTATGTGGGCCAGAGTGTAAAGACTTGAAATTTTGGTAAGTAAATAATGCCAGGGATCAAAACAGCAGGAAACCTATTACTTGTTGTAGATGGAGTTTTAAATTATCAGATTATGTCACATAACAGCATACTACAAAACCAACTTTATAGTGTTTATTAAGTAGGATTCTGTTTTACCAATACCTACACTTAATGTTGTGAAAGGTTAAAATGTTTATGAGAAACCTGGCCATAATAATCTGATTTTATTGGAATCAATAATACTCTTGTTCCAGTTTTCTGATCTTTCTATGTGTCTGATCATCTTCCTTACTTTTCCTTACAATTTGACAAATGAGGTCACATAAAAGCAAGTAATTCTAGAAATGATTGGTGTGCATTCATTGTAGAGTTAGCTAGTGTATACACCAAGTACTCTCTCCCGTGCTTGCTGTTGCTAATAAAGAAATGTGATGCTTGAAGACAAACTCTTTGAGCAAGCAATGTATAGAAAATGGGACTTGGGAAGGAAAATCTGAAAACTCTGACTATGCACAGTTTCTTGTTTGTTGTGCCTAGATGATAACAACACATGGCCCTTCATTGTGTCTCTAGTTGTCAGTCTTCCTATGAGTATCCTAAAAAAAAAAAGAAACACTGTCAGGAATATGGAGAGTACAGTTACATATCAAGAGATTTTAAAATCAGGCTCTATGCATAGAATTCAGCACTTGAGAAGGCATAGAAATTACTCCTAAGTGGGCTGTCTAGGCTGGCTGCTTGGCATAATAATTTTTATTAAATATTAGAGAACCCATAAAATATGTGTGACTTGGATCACGATACAGCTTGAGACATGAGTTTGTATTGAAGGGAGCAGAAAACTGGGCAGGAAATAACTACTGACTACTTCTGAGTAACAGATATTGGAGAAAGTTTAATAACCTCTTGAAATTACAGTAATACTATGGAATCATGGAATGGTTTG
>NW_010314884.1:0-5395 GCF_000700745.2 Antrostomus carolinensis | reverse complement strand
GAAGGAGAAGGAGAAGGAGAAGGAGAAGGAGTCAAATCCTTCAAAACTAAAGTCCAAGTTCTTCCAAAATAGTTCTAAATTATGCAAATTTTTAAAATCTGACCTTGAATTAATGTGCTTTTTCTTATTTCTAGTCTTTCCCACCTGATGGGCAGTGGGTTGTTTCAACTACTTATAGCTGAGAGTGAAGCAAGGTTTGATGTGGGTGGTGTCCTCAACATCTCTCTGCTGTTGGGATTAATATTCATTGAAGTTGGCATTTCACTGAAATTTTAAGTTATTGTGTGAACATACAACAGGAAAAATTTCTTCACTGAAAGGGTTCTGAGGCATTGGAAGAGGTTGCCCAAGGAAGCGGTGGAGTCACCTTCCCTGGAGGTATCTAAAGACGTGTAGATGTGGTGCTTAGGGATGTGGTTTAGTGGTGGACTTGGCAGTGTTGGGTTAATTATTGGATTTTATGATCTTAAAGGGTTTTTCTAAATGAAATGATTCTATGATAAATGTTATCATCATGGACTGTCTTCCAAGGGGGGCCTACAAGAAAGCTGGGGAAGGACTTTTCATAAGGACAACTAAAGACAAAACAAGGGGAAATGGGTTTAAGCTGAAAGAGGGGAGGTTTAGATGAGATATTAGGAAGAAGTTCTTCACTGTGAGGGTGGTCAGACACTGGAACAGGTTGCCCAAGGAAGTTGTGGCTGCTCCTCCCTGGAAGTGTTCTCGGCCAGGCTGGATGAGGCTTTGAGCAACATGGTCTAGTGGAAGGTGTCCCTGCTGCTGGCAGGGGGGTTGGAACTGGATGAGCTTTAAGGTCCCTTCCCACCCAAACCAGTCTGTGATTCTATGATTCTTTCTGCAGTTCCTATGAACGATGATACATCCAGCATCTAAATGGAGTTCCTTCTTTCCCCTGGCATCACAAACTCTTTGTCTGAGTTAATAAATGTCCATATGAACCCAGCCACCTCGTGGGAAACCTGTTCTAACTCTCCATTCAACATTTTCTAGTTAAACTCATCGGAACTATTTGTTCAAAAGGCTTTTGAGAGCCTCTCCATCGCAACTGGAATAAACTTCACGTATTGAATTGGAGGAGTCTCGAAGTCACATGTGGTTTTAACAGGTCGCCATGACAGTGAGATGGAAATACTTTCCCAGTAAGGCACAAGTGTGACACTGGTGTCAACGTACTGGGAGTAGTTTTGGGCACCACAGGAGAAAAAGGATCTAAAGCTGCTGGAGAGTGTCCAGAGGAGGGACACAACATTGGGGAAGGGTTTAGAGGGGAAGGGTGTGAGGAGAGGCTGAAGGCACTTGGGTTGTTCAGCCTGGAGAAGAGGAGACTGAGAGGAGATCTCCTGGGGGTCTAGAACTTCCTCCCAAGGGGCAGAGGAGGGGCAGGCGCTGATCTCTTCTCTCTGGCCACCAACGAATGCCAGGAGCAGAGGAAATGGCAGGAAGATGTGGCAGGGGAGGGTGAGGTTGGCCATGAGGAAAAGGTTCTTGAGGCACCCAGAGGGTGGTGGAGCACTGGAACAGGCTCCCCAGGGAGGTGCTCATGGCACCAAGCCTGACAAGATGCCAGCAGCATTTGGCCAACATGTGCCCTCAGGGACATGGTGTGAATGTTGGGCTTGTCCTGTGCAGGGACAGCAGTTGGACTCCATCATCCTGGTGGGTCCAACTCACAACATTCAATGATTCTATGAACATCACATGCTTTTAGGAAGATGAAGAATAACAAAAGTTGTCAAAAAGTCACGGGATTAGAGTAAAGAGTAAGAGACATTTGTCAGTCTTGGACAATCTCCTGCCTTCTTATTTTAAGACTTGAATTTTGGCAGCTGCATTAATTCCTGTTAACGACGTCGTTTCATGGGAACTACTCTCTAACTCTGTGCATTTCACCATTCATTTCACTGAAGATCTTTTAGAACCATTAATCAAACCCATGGCCAATTACTCCTGTCACGTTGAATCTAACCAGAGTCAGAAGATAAAGGGAACAAAAATTATAAAAGGTCTAATGAACGCTGCCAATCATCTCAGGAAAAAAAAAAACTAGGTGTAAGGAAGAAATTTTCTACATTGAGGGTGGTGAGACACCAGCCCAGGTTGCCCAGAGAGGTGGTAGAACCCCCATCCCTGAAAACATTCAAGCTCAGGTTGGACGGGGCTCTGAGCAACTTGATCTGGTTGAAGATGTCCCTGCTCACTGCAGGACTAGATGACCTTGAAATGTCCCTTCCAACCCCAACCCAGCCTGTGATTCTAACAAAACTGTTCTTCTAATAATAAAAGGAATTAAGAAAATCAGGTCGGAAAGGACTTTGAGTAATGACATCCCACCCCACTGCCCCATAGCAGCACCTGCTTTCTTCTACTCATGCCTGATAACTGTTCCTAAAAGCTACACACGTTTGTAAACCAAACCAAGTTGTCATAGACAGACAAAAAAATTATAATTTAATTCCTTTTAATTCCCAGCTCCAAAGAGAAGGACTTGGGGTGCTGGGGGAGGAGAAGCTCAGCATGAGGCGGCAACATGCGCTGGCAGCACAGAGGCCAATAACCGTGTCCTGGGCTGCACCCAGAGCAGCGTGGGCAGCAGGTGGAGGGAGGGGATTCTGCCCCTCTGCTCCGCTCTCCTGACACCCCACCTGCAGTGCTGCCTCCAGTGCTGGGGCCACCAACAGCACAAGGACATGGACCTACTGGAGCCAGTGCAGAGGAGGCCACCAGAGGAGGATGATGCGAGGGCTGGAGCAGCTCTGCTGTGAGGACAGGCTGAGAGAGTTGGGGCTGTTCAGCCTGGAGAAGAGAAGGCTCCGGGGAGACCTTCTAGTGGCCTCCCAGTACCTGAAGGGGCTCCAGGAAGGCTGGGGAGGGACTTTGGCCAAGGGGAGTTAATGACAAAACAAGGGGAAATGGGTTTAAGCTGAAAGAGGGGAGGTTTAGATGAGATATTAGGAAGAAGTTCTTCACTGTGAGGGTGGTGAGCCAGTGTCCCAGGTTGGCCAGAGAAGCTGTGGCTGCTCCTCCCTGGAAGTGTTCAAGGCCAGGTTGGATGAGGCTTTGAGCAACCTGATCTAGTGGAAGGTGTCCCTGCTGCTGGCAGGGGGGTTGGAACTGGATGATCATTAAGGTCCCTTCCAATCCAAACCATTCTATCATTCTATGATAAACATCATGAGTTTGCTTTGTAATGAGATCATATTTTGACTCTCTCTGATGCAACTACAAAGGCGACTCAAACTCAAGAAATTTCCTGCAGAAAGTTCTCTGGAGAGCTTGGGAACAGCGAGCAAACTACTCCAAGGGCAAAAGAAACCAATTCTCTCCTTACAATCCCTTCATGAAGTTCTCAATTTATAGTAGAAAAGAGAAATCTGGTGGAGTTAATTTTCCAACATTCATTCTCTTGTGGATTCAAAGGCATGTCTGTATTAATATATCTATTTTTTCCCCTTAAATCTATAGATCATACCCAGGACACAGTAATTTCCTCTGATCAGTCGAGTGAACATTGGTATCACAGAGCTTGTTAGGTCTATTTATTTTTAAGAAGATTGAATTTAAACACTATTATCAGAAAAACGGCAACACTGGAGTTTCACTCAAGTGTTTTTGGGGTTTTTTTTAACAAGTATTTGATCCTCATCTTGTATTGACAAGACTTATATTTCCCAGAATGATTTAAATGAAGCACTCAACTCCTATTCTATCCATGGCAATAAAAATTAGCTCATTGTCCTTCAATCACACACCATTACCAGGATGAACTTCTCCTTCCTTGCAAGCAGAAATTCACCTCGTTATTCAGAGTCTAATAAAAGAACAATCACTCTGAAGAAATTCCTCAAACTGCTCTGGAATAAGATATCAAACTGGACTGAGAGGAAAAAAAAACCCAACAAACCAAAAAAAACCCCAAAACCTCCTCAAAACCCCTCAAAAAACCCCAAACCCCAAACCTATATGGACGTTCTCAAAGATCAACCTGTTGATTCCAGTCCAACCTCACTACTGCCAGTGCTGACAACCCCAGTTCCCTCAGCCACAAGGGAACTCAGCACACTTGTGCTCCAGACCCTTCCCCAGCTCCGTTCCCTTCTCTGGACACGCTCCAGCACCTCCATGTCCTTCTTGGACTCAGGGGCCCAACACTGAACCCAGCACTCCAGCTGCGGCCTCACCAGTGATTCCCAGTGCAGGGGGAAGAGAACTTCCCTGCTCCTACTGGCCACACTGGTGCTGATCCAGGCCAGGATGCCCTTGGCCACCTGGGCACTCTGCTGACTCCTGTTCAGCTGTCCATCAATCAAGAGGACTCTCTTGACCAGAACATCTGAGAAGACTTTCAGTCTTGCTTTAACAAAATATGAAACACAAAAGCTACACAAAAAAAACCCAACAAACCAACCTTCAGAGGCCAAAAAGGACCAAGCCCAAAATAGACTTGTGAAAGTTAGAAAACATTTAGAAAATAATTGGAGTTGACACTGGTTAACACATTTCATCATCTTCCAACATTTCTTTAAACCCAAAGCAGGGCAGATGACCTTTTAATTTTCATCCCACTGGGGAGATGTGGCAAAAATATTGTCAAAAGGCCACGATCCAAAATTAAAATGCAAAATATATCATCTCTCCTCCCAAATTCCTTCAACTTTTCTAATTTTAGGTCTACGTTCCACACTGAAAATGTTATTTTTAGCTCTTTGAGGTTCTTCTCAATGAGGAACCTCATTGGTAACCACGCTCTGTTTCTTGTAAATTCCCTCGTTATTTCCAAGATCAAAAGCATCTTGTTACCATGTGATATCACCAACTTTGATCCCGTGTTGTCTACTCAGACTTCAGAAGAGGTAATTATTGGACTGTTAATTTTTTTTCCACTATCAAACTGCAAAAGTCTCATTTATTAACAATTAAAAGGATTACATCAATATTCCAAAATAAAACTGCATTAACAAATCCTGACGGGTAATTTACACTTTGTTAAATAAATAAGTATATGAAAGGAAACATCTCCATTTGTATCTAGTCAAAGAAGGAAATTAAGCTATCAATTAATTATGCTGTTTATGAGATCTAATGATTACATGAGAAACTTTGGAGTGTTTCCTGCTGGTAAAGGATGAAATCAACAAATAAATAGATTCTGAGCAAATTCTATGAGTATATTGCCCTGGAAAGAGAGATATCAGGGCACTGCTGTCATCATAGAATGGTGACATCATCATCATCATCATAATCTCTCCAGTTTAGTCAGGAAATTTCTTTGAATATTTTGAATATTTTCTGTTATTAATGTTGCAGTTTTGGTTGCACCTTCAGACTGAAATTATAGAATCACAGAACTGGTTTGGGTTGGATGGGACCTTAAAGC
>NW_010314883.1:14062-23855 GCF_000700745.2 Antrostomus carolinensis | reverse complement strand
GTCCAGTTCTGGAGCTCCCAACACAAGAAAG
The DNA here is from genome assembly GCF_000700745.2 of Antrostomus carolinensis. Classification (NCBI taxonomy): domain Eukaryota; kingdom Metazoa; phylum Chordata; class Aves; order Caprimulgiformes; family Caprimulgidae; genus Antrostomus; species Antrostomus carolinensis. Next base: position 23,824 of record NW_010314883.1, on the reverse strand, counting down.
GCATGGACCTTCTAGAAAGAGTCCAGAGGAAGCCACAAGGATGATCCAAGGGCTGGAGCACCTCTCCTATGAGGACAGGCTGGGAGAGCTGGGGCTGTTCAGCCTGGAAAAGAGAAAGCTCCGGAGAGACCTTCTAACGGCCTTCCAGTACCTGAAGGGGCCACAGGAAAGCTGAGGAGGGACTTTGGCCAAGGGCACGGAGTGACAGAATAAGGGTTAATGGCTTCAAACTGGAAGAGGGTAGATTTAGATAAGATATTAGGAAGAAATTCTTCACTGTGAGGGTGGTCAGACACTGGAAGAGGTTGCCCAAGGAAGTTGTGGATGCCCCCTCCCTGGAAGTGTTCAAGGCCAGGTTGGATGAGGCTTTGAGCTACCTGGTCTAGTGGAAGGTGTCCCTGCTGATGGCAGAAGGTTGGAACTAGATGATCTTTAAGGTCCCTTCCAACCCAAACCATTCTATGATTCTATGACAAGCACAGTATCCCTCTCCATAGCTACTCCATTCTGGAACACCTTCCTGGAAGTGTTAAAATGAGTTGCAGGCAAAACAAAAGAAAGCACAAATCATTAAACCTAAACCATGTGCAAAATGCTGGGTAGAGTACAGTATGTCATTCTTCTAAACAAAATGCCATCCATCTCAAAAAACATGAAAGGTGTGCCTATGGGTACGCTAGAGCCAAATGGCTCATCAGATCAACTGCATTTAGGAGCGCAGCACAGTAAGGCAATTTTCAAGTTTGATTACAGGCCCCAAGATCTGTTCATCATCATTCACTCTGTTTTAGTTGTTCCTGCTGTAGGAAGATGAAAGATGAAATACGCTATTTCTATTTGCAGCTGAAAGAAATAATCCACCTGCAATTTAGTTCAGCAATTACATTAGATACATATCAAATCAAGTCATCCCTTGAAAGTACAGAATCAACGTCATTGGCCCTTGGTCTGCTGCACCATGTGAACGCACAACTGAAGCACTTGCCCCATAAAACAAGTTACAATGCAGTTACAGAAGGGAAAATCCCAGATCTGTATGCCCTATGATGGAGAAGAACAGGCTAAGCATCTGTAGATGCTTACAGGTTGAGACATCAATATTAAGTCCTAAGAATGTTCCACATTAAAAACATAATAGGACACAATACCTCAGAATAGCTATTAAGACACCGAAAGGAAATTTCATTTGGGGTATAAAGGTTGATTCTATTAGCCAGCCATGTTAATTAAATACATACTGCCTCAAATAAATCTGTAACTACATACATGGAAGTGTACACTGTCATAAAGGGGTGCAGGGGAAATCCATCAGTTTAAGAAATATGCTCATAAATCAACCACAATGACTATTCTAAGAACTTCAGAATTTGCTTCGTATATTGGTTGAAAAGTGAACCAAAAGTTATTTTCATAGCAGTTTATTGTCTACATAAGTCTTAGAAACGTAAGATTTAGAGCTAAGTCAGCACGACAAAACCATGTTTTTAATCCAAGGTGTGAATGAATTGGTGTTATTGTCTCCAATGAAAGGAGCTTTTCATCTCTGCAAGATGAGAGTTAGAAGCCACCATCATCTTCTGAAAGCCCATATAACCACAGGTCTGCCACTCCTAACATATGCATGTGTTCAAGAGAAGTGCAAGAGGAACGGAAGAGTTTTTTCATTCTGTCTGCTTTCACTGATAGCATAGTGCATGAAGGTTTTACAATGTAAAATCAGTTACAGTCCAGTACAAGCCCCTACCTGCTTTAGGGATGGAATGGCCAAATGTTTACAACCCAGAGCAGCTCAAGTGATGTCCTTTGCAGTCAGTTGTGTTGCCACAGAAGACTGAGAGATGCTACTAGTTTCTTTTGTGCTTGTGATTCTTAAACTATGATTCTGGGGAAAACATGTATACCCCTAGTACTAATGAGGTTGTTATCTAACATCATTAAAAGCCATTTTTTCCTAGTATTAATGAGGTTGTTATTTAATGCCATTAAAAGCCATTTGACCAGGACTGAGTATATATTAGATACTGTCCACAGTAATTCAATACAATAACTCCTTGAGCCTTCTGAAAATAACTAGTATAATGTCAGTAGTGCGAGCAATTGGTAAGCAAATTACATCCAAGAATGATGTGAATGAGAACCTTAGCTCTTCAATTCTGCATGGAGGACATAAGTACTTACAGGACTAATAGCACCAGAAACAAGATTATCTTATTTATTGTGTTTACTATGTTTATATATTATTACGTTTATGTCTTATCTAGATATATTATATGGAAGTGGAAAAAAGCTCAGCATTTCTGTATTTCTACAGTTGTTTAGCTGCATCTTAGCTTTCTATGTACATGGAACAATGCATAAATAACAAAATCCCTGGTAAATATCACCTGTTATGCTCAAACAACATGGACAGAAAACCATTTTCAGTGAGAACAACATAAGATTATTCCCACTTGCGAGAGGAATGAAACCTCACGAGATTTTGAATCAGTCAATTATACTCTTGCATCACACAAGGCTTTTATACAATAATACTAATATTTCCCACTGTTATTGATTTTTTTTTTCTTTAAATCTCTAACCTGTGTAAGTGGAGAGAAGTCAAGTAATCATGAGAGAACTGAACACCAGGGATGAAACAAGCAGCTGAATAACCTCTTCACTCAGATAAGCAGCAGCTGAATAACTGCCTGACTGGGCACATAGATGTCCTGGCTTGGCCCTTTAACTAACACCTGCTACACACAAAGAGAAGTTTACTTGAGGTTTTTGTATTTATTCATTAAAATTCATGTGCAAGATAAGAAACACCTGCAGGAGGAAAGGATTTTTGTATGCTAAAACACCTCTTCAAGTAACATTTGGAAGATTAGAAGCTCCACTGGGTTACTTACTGTTTCTGCATTTAGCTGTGGGTAGTTTGGGAGTATTTTCCCCAAGTAAAGGTTTACCTTGTACACGTACCTTCTCAAAACTTGTCTTTAGCTTTTAGACTTACTGACTGCTGGAACAGAGAACAAAAGTCATTGCCAAATAATCATTATGGCAACGCCTTTCAAACATAAGGCAAACTTCTTAATACAAACAAACAAGGTTTCTCAGCTACACCTAATCTTTACAGGTAGCAACAGAATTATTAAATTATGGTTATTTCTGGCTCTTCCTCCCCCACCCTTGTACCCATGTTCTAAGAAAAATGTGTGTCTTTTTTTGCTGCCAGCTCCTGGTTTTATACTGGCAAATTCCAATTGAATTCCAGACATCACAGCAGGAAAAGAGTCCCCCATATTTTAGAACAAACCCAGAACCTCTTACCTCAAGAGATGATGGACAAGGCCATCGCAGCAGCAAGGTTGCAAGTTCCCAAGATAGCCTCCCCTTAACTGAGCCTGTTATATTGCACCTAAACAAACAAGCACACTGAATCTGGAACTAAAAAGGGAATCCAGGCAGGAAGATGGATCTCCCAAAGATTTCAGATCAAGACAGAAGAGTACATCAAAATCAAATTATTTCCCCCTTTCACTCCCGATGCTATTTAGTTGTTGTAGTAGTATGACCTCCTGATCATTAAAGGAAAAAATATACTAATGAACAAACTAATACTTCAGACAGATAAAAGAAATCCTAAATTGCACCAAATTAGATCCAAGTTCTTAATAGCAAACAATTTTTTCTTAAATGTTTGGGAGACATTTCTGCTAAGGTAAGACCTCAGACCCCGCTTCAGAGCCACCTTACTCATTTTTTTGAAATCAAAATGCCATCTTGCTGTAGCTTCTTTACAAAGCTGAAAGTTTTAACTTTTTATTCTCAAAGTAGTACTATTTACCTACCAAAACAGTTTATCTTCTTTCTAACTGCCATATTACGGAACAAAAGACTGAGAGGTGGTCTTTCTGCAGCCTTATTTCTGTCCATACACATCCAGGACAGTCTTACATGCCAGTTGTGCTCACAGAATACACCAGCTACGTGTAAGAATGTCACCTGTCCTAACTGACTGATGACTGAATATTTTAAGCCTCAAATACCTACCTACAGAGAAGAGGACCTGAGTGTAGTGCACCTGTTGAAAGCCAAACTTGCACCAGTGCTTCTGGTGAAGGTGTTCTACACGCAGAATCAGGACCCCAACGTACAGAGCTAATAACCCACACAAGCACTACTACACTACTATATTACACTACTATTCTACACCAAAGAAAGTCAGCGAACACATTTCTTGCTACAAATCTCTAACATAATACTGTTTTCGCCATACACTCAATATACTTTTCCTGTGTAATGTTCTTGTACATTAAAGTGAATGGTATAAGTTACAGAAATACAGAAGTGCCTATCCACAAAGAGTACTTGCTTTCAAAATGTAATTGCAGTGATTATAATGCTCCCCAAAGCAGATCTAAGTGGAACACTGATAAGTATGCCTAAGTTATTAGGGGAAAAAAAAAGTTTCACTTAACCAGCCAAAGCTTCAAGAACAGCAAAGTTATCTTCTCACAACAGAGAACACCTACTGATCAACCAAAGGATTGCAAGTGTCTCTTATCAACTCTTGTCTTGAACACAACAGTCGTACATTCTTTCTGTTCTCCATGATCTTCTCAACAACTCCATTCCACTTAGAAGCAGGGAGAGCTTCTAAGTATCAGCTCCTTCAGGGCTTCTTCCAGAAAGTTAAGCTTTCACTTCCCCCTGGGACTGGCATGGCCCTTCTGCCATTATAAACTCCACGCAGAACAGGTATAGGAGCTCCGTCCTGCTGACAGAAGCACACCATAGCTTAGAAAATGTTCATAAAGAGGCAGTGCAGTTGAGCCCCAGGGTCACTTAAGAGTGCAGATTCACAGTGTCTTTAGGTGTAAGTTATCACTGCAGCTGATGCACATGTAGATGCACGTTCCACAGCTGGTGCAAGGCAAGGGAGGGCATCTGTGTTACTGCAGAGTTACCTAACAAAAGAATTGGGTTTGCTTCATCATCTGTAAAACTACACGATACCAAAGAAACCATCCCCATCACACAGAATCACAGAATGTTAGGAAACTATGATCTTGTAGATTATGTACATGGCAATTCAACAATTAGATAACCTGCCACATGCTCTGAACATTTAGATATCTGATCTGTAAGCAGTTAAGCATCCCTCAGAAATTAAATGCATTAAATAATTCTAGCTATAATTTCTCCGTCTCCACAAAATATGTGGTACTAATACACCAACACAACTCTCTGCTTTGAAAGGTTTAAGTGTAAGGGAACAAGTGAGCCTCCCCAAAGCCAGCCAGCAGCTGAAGTTGACAAGCGGGAGCACTAAACTTCCAGTTTCCATGGAAATGCAATTTTGATTAGTACAAACAGATTTCAGAATTCAAACACTCTCCATCTTACACTGTCTACTCCCAACATTCATTCCCCTGCGAAACAAGTGTTCAAAAGACACAGATATCATATATATCAGTGATCTAATAAATCATCCTGCCTTGCAGCTCCTCATTTTCATTTAATGATAGCAATCCCCTTATAAATGCTGCATCACAGTGGTCAACTTAGTGGCAGCCAGCCAGGTACATTCTATAAACACAGCAGTATCCCAAAACAGTGCATTTGGGAGAACAGATCAGTTACTAGTTACACAATGGCAGACGTATGAAATAAGTGCTTTACAGCCCAACTCTGAACCACACTAGAACAGGAAAAGTCTTGCCATACAACACAACCACAAGGAACAATCAGTGAAAACCTCATTTTCATCGTTAACGTGGCCCATCAGATAGTCAGAACAGCCCAGTAACAGAACTGTGAGATTTTTAAACTGTAAAAATCCACTGTCTTCAGGCAAGAACAAAAAAGGTGTATTTTATCCCCACTAATGCAACACTTCTGCAGCAGCCGCTGCCCAGCGCTGCAAGGGAGAACTCCAACCTGTTGATTACAACTGCAGGATGCTCGCTGGCAGCTAGAACAATTTGCCAATGATATTTATGGCTCGTGTTCCTCATGTTTGGCAAGAGGAGAGGAAGACTAATTTTCTGGAAGTATTTACATTGATTTTGCAACTGATGACAACACTCTGCTTTCAGACACTTTAATGCCTTTGCCAATTTCTTCCCTAACGTATTGCTTTCTCCAAGTTTCACCAAGGTTTCTCTTGTTCCTGAACTTTGTTCTTTTTACCAGGTTTGAAGGGGCCATTTCAAGTTTTAAGCAAGAACTTGAGGTACAAGTATCTAACCCTATGCCCTAATCAGAGATGAGCAGACAAATAGATGGTATTTCAAATTACTCCCCCTCTACAGATTATTGCCTCCAGAAGCCTGAGGATATGGCTGATAGCTTCAACACAGCTGTCAAAGTCCCCAAAATAAGTGTCTTGAGGACAGTTAGAAGAAGGAGAATTTAAAGAGAACCACAAGCAATTCATTCTTCTAAGAAAAACCCCAAAACCCCACGGAAATCAAGATTTCAACTTGCATTTAAAATGCAGTTAAGTAAAGCAATTTGCTCGCTATAGCAAACAATGAGCTACCCTGCAAAAGTTTGAGATTCTTACCCAGCTAGCTCAATACTACCTGCAAAACTTGCGGTGTAAATTGAAGAGATGCAAGGATTCAGTTCCTACCTTTTTGCCTGACACCTTTCATGCAAAAAATTAAACATTAAAATAACCAGCAAAAGCAAATAAATATTTGAGAGCCTGAAATTTTTTTTTTTTAACTTTAAAGCATTTAAAGGCAGAAGCATACAAAAACAATTTCAATGCTTTGTCCAACTTTTATACAATGATCAAGCTACCTTTATGTCATGCGTTACAATTTGAGATAAAGCATTCCTAAAAATGTAATAGCTCATCTTACAGCATCACGTAAGTGAAAAATAACCCCCAAAAGTCACACACAGAACTCTTTTTAAGACCAAATAATCAATCCACCATAGAATAATGGCAAGATTCCTGCAAAGTGACTATAACTTCCAGCAGCTCATGGAAGAATTGTGTTTAAGCTCCTAAGGGCTGAGATAAACAGCATCAGTCTGCTCATCTGTTTCATTCAAAAGTAGGCAAGTAGGTTAGTAGGAAATGCTGTCCCTAAGAAATAATCCCAACAGGATGAACAGAAAACAAATGCTTTAATCCCTTTTGTAACAGTACATATGTATGTGGATCCATTTACCTCAGGTCTGTACAGTGCAGGTCAGATTAGATGATTTTAAGGTTTCTTCTGGCAAAACACCTGTCTCAAATTATCTATCCTATTTGTTGACAACAAGAGAAAGAATTTGCCTGTAAACACAATAATCCTTTCTTCTAACAATTTGCTTTTTAATTCTAATTTCACTGACCACCTAAATAGAAGGAGAAAAAAAAAAAAAAGCAAATCATGGCAAATTAAAATCAAGTCTCAGCCTTATTCCATTGCTACAATTTGGCTTTGTTACTTTTAAAACCCAGGACCACAGCAATAAACCTAGAAAAAACAATGGATTTGAAATAAGCCTTTTTCTTTTCCTGGAGCCCTATAATACGTAAGCAACTTACCGCTTCAAGTTACAGGTTCTGAAAGAAATTAAAAGCTGCAAAAAATTTGAAATGACCAGCCTCTTTGCACTTAGGCATCAGACTGAGGTTTGCCTTTGTATCAAATAAAAGACCAATTCAGAAACTACATCAAATACAGCAGCTTGTTTTGGCAACCTCATTTTTAGGAGATCAGATTTAGCTACTCAGTTTTAATACTCTTGTTTTTGAATTAACCATCTGTTCTGCAATATTTAGACAGACAGACCTAGTAAAGTAGGATGTCAGTCTCAGGGTCTTGGGGCTAGAACACATACATACATGGCCACAACACACAAACAAAGCCCATTAAAATAATACTCAGCCTTCCCAATAAGGAAGGTATACTGTTGATTTCTCTATCTAGTCTGTGGTTTCATTTTATCCAATTAGCAAGAGGAATCCAGGCCAATGCAGTACATATTTTAATCAATTAATACAAAAAGGGAACAATTTTAAAAGGCTTTATAACAAAAAGACTTCTATTTGCAACAGCTGTAGGTCAGAGATCTGAATCTCAGCCCTTTTAAGAAGATGGTGAAAAGTAAGCGTGGTGTTCCACTGTAAGTTGTCACTGTAAAGGAAGTGCAAAATTCTTAAGTAAAAACAGAAAGCATTCCATATGCAAAGTATTGTTGCTTCGAAAGCAAAGAAGCTTCTTTTTCCCCATTCAGAAAGATACACAGAAGCATACAAATGCTCTGTTATTTCAGGTTACCTCAAACAACAACAGGATTTATTGGTGTTGCTTGACTAGTGAAATTTTAACAAACACTTTAACCAACAGATCCCTTTAGGAGAAGCACTCCATCAAAAAGCCATTTGTTTCAATAGACTACCAACACAAGTGGCTAAAAGATGGCCAAAGTATGCTACAGGAACATTTGACAGGCTCAGAGTTCCCACATCATATATTGAAAACTACAGTCTGCAACTGATACTACTACAGTGGACTCTGCAAGATCTACTATGTCCTACTTCCACAACACAACCAGTAACATGGGCTTATTGGTTCTCCAAGATCATCTTAAGCTGGTTCCACTGCCTGTACAGCAGCTCTGGCGACGAGCCCACATATCACAAGGCTGGTAGCACTGAAGTACAATAATGCTTATTTCAATCTAAATGAGACTATTGCAACTACACACCCCGACAGGCACAGGGCCTGCTACAGTTCACTCTTCTACTCCCATCTGTCTTCTGTAAGAAAATGTCAAAATCAAATCTGGCAACACATCAACACAGAGCAATTTCTGTGCTCTCTCGCTCCTGCACACAATAACCTGTGCTCACTGCGCTGGCTTTCCACAACACAAACAATAGTATTTGGAAAAGTACTGAGCAGTGGTTCAGTTCCATCACGGCCCACCTCAACTGGCACCGGGCCACTGATTTTGGAATGAGTGTAATGTGTGCATATTCAGGAGGCCCAGCCTCAAATTTCAATAGTTAGTCACTTTTCACATCTTTGTAATACATTACTTTTAAGTGAATAAACTAAGGAGCTAAACTACAAGCTTTCAACACAAGCTAGCAAGCAGTTGAATTCTTACCTTTTTACCAAAAATCAGGAAGTGAGAGATACCAAAAATTCCTCAAGAAACCATTCTGAGACTCTGCATTGACTCTAAATCACTACCTAATCTTGTTTTAGAAAATAGAAGCCATCATTAGGGTTGATAACTACTGATGCATATGACCAAACAATCAGCACAGGATGCCAGAATATACCACCATCCTTAAATCTCCCTTTAAGTCTCCCCTGACTTATAGTGTAGGTTCTATTAAATTAATTTTTAATTTACTGATTTTTAATTAAGAAACTCAAAATTTTAAAATTCAGGTGCCTATACATAAGTAACTAAATGTATGCTGTGACACTCAGGTATTTGCCAAACTTTCTAAGAACTGATGCTGTAGTTGCTGAGTATTTTTGCACAAGTGACCATTTGGTGAGTTTCCTTCATGTTCTTACTCTTGTAAACTTCCACCTCTATTCCATCTACTATGGTCTTCTTGCGAGATGACTTAATCTGTAAGTAAAATAGTGAAGAATTAACTTGCCCCTCTTTTTCTTGATAGCATGTTCTAGCATTGTTTAACAAGGCAAAAAAAATCAGTTAATTGAATGGAAGAAAACAGGGTTTCCAAGATAAAGATACATTAAGCAACCTACTCAACATACATTTTAGAAACTGTATAAAATT
>NW_010314883.1:9830-14031 GCF_000700745.2 Antrostomus carolinensis | reverse complement strand
TTCCCTCAATAAAGTGATACTAGAATGGTTTGATCAAGGATTTAATTTCAAGAAAAAATTCCGATGATGTAGCACACAATGAAATACAGGGTATGAATCAATTATTCCCCCTCAACTTCATTAAAAATCTGTTGTTTTGCTCCCACTTCAAAGTTGTAGCTGAAGCTTGATTTATCACGTTGGGCCAGGAGTAGGACATTTCTGTAAGTCTCAGAGTTATCACCAGCAAATTCCAGGCCTGTCTGAAACACAAGCTGTGCAAGTCTAAATACACAAAGGAACGTGCACTCTACTATTCCTTTCACGAAGAAAATAGCATGTGAACAGGCAGACCTGAAATTCTGGATCCATTATTAGCCATATGATTTTTCCATAAGCACCTCATTCAAGCATGCACACACACCAATTAAAAAACAGTTCTCACTGCTCCTTTCCTGTAGGAAAGCCTGTATTTTTAACTCCTCATTATAGGTCTCATCAGGTGAACATATAAATCAAATTTCATTAGAAGTACTCCAAATAAAAGATTTTTTTTTTCTTCTTAGTTAATACATTTTGCATTATAATCTCTAATGTTCACTATGTTTACACATATTTTCATTAAATAATTCATAGGGAATTTCAATATATTATACATGTGTGACAAGTTTCCCTAAAGCACAGTTTGCTTGTCTGATGCAATCAAGTATAGAATCATTACATTACATTTATAATTCAGCTTCTGGAAAGTTGTGAACTTACCCTAGAATTTAGAGAAAGGTCATATCAACTTGCCCTACTCTACCTCTTCGAAGACTCTCCAGTGGCCAGAAAGAGAGATGCAGAGAAAGTCCCAGATGTTCTGTATTTATCCAGTAGAAGTACTATAAAGGTAAGCAAAAATGTTATTTAAAAAAAAAAAAAAAATCACTTAAGAGCAAAGATTTATTTACACCTCTGGTTTAATTGCTGGATTATCAGTAAGGAAATCCCATTACAGTTGATGGTGGCTGTATGGTACAAACACCTCTTTAAAAAAAAAAAAATAAACAAACAAAATTTCTTTAGTCTGGAAGGACCCACAGAAGCCCAACCTCCTGCTCAAAGCAATGCCAACACAGGTCTAACCAGGTTGCTTTCACCAGCTCAGTGTTGAAAACTCACTGAAAGGATGAAGATGCTTCTCTAGAAAATGAAAGCCTCCAATTCTTTACATATGGTCATTAACAATGACACAGTTCAGAGATCAATCACTCAGACTAGCCCTAAGCCACTGACAAATCCTGATCTCTTTTTTTGTTAAACACCTTTACAGTTAATGAAAAACCATTTAATGATAACAGTTTTCCAAAACATTCCAAAAAAGTTTTCTTAAGTGCAAAAAGTATTCCTTGTTATTAATGTTTAATACATTCTTAATCAAGTCCTGTTCACTGATAAGTGAGTCATGGGAAAGTCTACACAGGCAGAGTTGAAGTTGAGTCTCACAAGACACCCAATGTTGACTCATCTAAAAAAAAAACAAAACAAAACAAAAAACCCACCACAAAACCAAACAACTGCGTTTCTCATAGCCTGGGACCAGTGACTTTAAGTGGAATAAGCCAACTTGAACTTCATATGAATGACATGTAAATAAGCTTGCATATTAGTTTTCAATGTGAATTATCACAATTCCATTGCTTTCTGCCATTAAAGATACAATACAAATTGGTTACCACGGATAAACTCAAAAAAACAAATACACAAAAGCAAACTTAGGTAAGTTATTTGTATCACAATATTTGTTTGGGGATGATGGTTCCAATAGACTTACAACAAATCACTATATACCTCATTCTCTACCACTTACATTGCTGATGATTCAAATAAACTTCAACACTTATTGACTGAGTGTAAGGGCATCTCACATGAAGACCAACACATCTATCCTTACATATAGTATATTTTTAACAGCAAAAGCTGACAAAGTAATACACGTTTTTACAGGCCCACATACCTCCGTACTTTAAGACTTTTTTTTTTTCTCATTTTCAAATAAAACACTCACATCTGTTAAATGTGCACAAAGCAGCTCATGTCATACACAAATCCCAGAAGTTATAAAAAAAGATAAAAATAGGGAACTTAAGACATTTGGGAGTTTCAATACTCTGACCAAAACATTGCAAGAATTAATTAAAAAAATAAATAAAGAGAGACAAAGAAAGACATCCAGCAGGGTATCTATCTTTGAGTGTTAGCCCACCATCACAACACAAACCGCAGCTCGACCAAAACCAGAAAAGGTAATAGTCTAAGAGGCAGGCACCTTGGTACCACACAGTTCTCCAAAGGCAGCACAGAAGGTAAGAAGACAGGAAAATGATTTCCTGAGGGCTTCCTACAGCACAGGGAACTGCAGAGAGATCCTTGTGCTCCCATCAACAGATACAAAGGACAAGCCCTGTGTAAGGGAATCCAGTTTAGCCATAGAAGAATGTTCCACTTGCTTCCTAAGGATGATTCTTCCTCAAAGTCCCCCAGGAAACTCATGTTGTTGAAGCTTATGCAAAGATTCACCATGTATCTTTACAGTCCTCAAAGGAAGTTCATTTTGAATTAAGGTATTGCATTCTTTATCAGCAGTGTCATGAATAAAAGTCTTAAATAGAAGAAAGCATATTAATAAAATGATAGAATTTTTTTGCTTCTATACAGACTTAAAGAAAACCTGAAAAAAAACCCCAAAACAGTAAAAGCTTGCAGATTACTGTTGTTGGTTCTTTACTTTATAATATCTTTTAAAATCTGTACTAATTCTCAACATCAGGAATAATTCTGTTGCACGAAATCATATGATCAAGACAGACTTTTTGAAAAAGAGCTATAAAAATGCACAGAAGTCAAAATGCTCACTAAATTTGCTTTTTGTAAGAAAAGCTAAAGTAGGAATTTCAGGTAAAGATGCTGTAAGAAGAGCCAGTAGTTTATTTGCCACACAGCGAGTAGGTAACAACTCTTAGATTATGCCTTACACACACACTCTGCAACTGCTAAAATCAACAAGGTAAGCTAACAATTCACCATTACCTCTGAAATCAATTAACAAGCTCGTAATGTAAAGACTAACTCCTCTAGGTAGCACTTGTGACATAGTTAATGGACATTCATCCACTTACAAGATGATCCTTTCCTTTGACACTTGTTCCTTAAAAGATCATTCATAAAGTACTGTGTTAATTATGCCGTAAGAACACTAAGTTTTAGATGTCTCTGCTCAAGCTTCTTGCCAGCAGAGATGCCGCAGTTTAGCTATGCGCATGCTGTTGTCCCACTCCAGGTGCTAGGTACATCACTTCACTTAACGTCTGTTACAGAAGTTTCCCCAACTTTGGTGACAGTCACAGCACAAGGGCACTAACGGTTACAGCAGCTCATAGATGGCATCTCGTTTGACCATCTTTATGTCTGTGCCTTTGCAAGTTCAGAAGAGCATCCTGCCGTTAAGCTTTTCAGAATACTGACAGAAGTGGTCATGTTGACACACAAGTTAAGTACTTGCTCGCAGAGCGGGACTTGATTACAGCCACATCTTGTCAACAGTCTCCCTGACTCAGGATGGGGTATATACGTACCAACTGCTGGTTTGAGGTCTAATTATTCTTCTAGTAGCTATCCCTTTTACAGTTTCATTAAAATAGCCACCAGGAAGCAGTGGTTGCATATCCAAAGGAAGTTTGCCCTGTATCTTGTACTAAGGTTTGTACTATGAATTAAGCATCTCAGCTCCCTTCTCAATATTAAGATCAAACCAGAGAGATTCTCACCTGCCCAGTACTTGAAATCCCAGCAAGTAAGAGAGGTCCAGCAGTACTGCTGTACTTCATGACATCACACTTTTTATGATCATCACAAGGTATTCAGATAATGACATCTACTGATCTAGGAAAGACTTTTGTTCCCTGATGTCCCCCGTGAGATCTCAGTTTCAGATTATGTCCAAACTGCTGTTAACGCAATTTCCCAATTGCAGGGCTCAGAAGCCAACCTCTTCTTGTAGTCTCCAGAGCTGAAACAGAAGTCTGGTGGGCTTGGGACTCCACATGGGTCATGGTGCATAGTGAGGAAACCATTGTCTATTCACAGAAGCCACCTGTCCATATTGCTCTGTTGAGCAATAGGATCCATTCTCAAAACTGGGGGACTATGAGCTATATCCCATCTGATGGAGGCCATTACC
>NW_010314883.1:0-9804 GCF_000700745.2 Antrostomus carolinensis | reverse complement strand
GAATGTCAGGAGGACATTTCACACGCTACAGCACAATCTTCCCTCCTGTTTAATTTTGTACTCTATCATAGCAGAACTGTCTTCTACCTACCACATGTTTTAAGTCCACGTGAGGAAGAAAAAGAAAGGTACTCTTAAAAATGGTGTATACATTGAATGATATCCTCATTCATATTAGTCAAGCTGAAGGTAATGGAGGTTAGTTTGAAATGTTGTCTTCCAAAGTAAAATACCGTTTTCTCAGAGATCGTTATGGACTATTAAAAGTAAATCATGGTCAGAAAGCACATAGATTTCCAATTATTTAGGCTTTTGCATATGCATTTAGAATGACAAGCATGAAGGACACTACAAAAATAGGAAAAAATATCATTGCAGCATATATTTAAATAAATCCAGTCATCCTCTTCTCTGCCCACAATTAGAGCAAATATGTCTTTACAGAAGTTGAGGTAAATTATTTAAGTCTTTTAGAAAAAAAATAATACTGTCTAGAAGCGACAGAGCATTTCTCAAGCAGTTAAGAAGCCATAAGCCTAAGACAGGAAAGTACATTTCCCATTTCCTTCTATTTACATTACATTTTTATCTTACAGAGTGTAGATTTATTTTAAAAGTTACTAACATTTTCGACACAAAACAAAGTCTGAACTTACGTGCCCTTACTACAGTAGCAATTTATGCTCAGGGGAAAACATAGGGCTTTTTACAACAGGTAATATTGGCATATTGTAATATTGAAATATAGCTACTGCAGTTCCTTACCCTCTGCTGAGGATAGATATTTTTATCATGACAAGTAGCATACATAGAAAATATTTACCTGCCATAGGCATTTTACTATTAGAGTCCAGCTAAAAAAACCCACCCCAACACTAAGGAATTTGACTGTATTTAATAAGCCTATACATCTGTAATGGTTAATGTTTCCAAGCAGCTCCTGGAAAAATAATCAAAGCTAAAGAGCGAAGGGAAAAGAAGCAGATAAGTGAAACTAAGAATCTTGTCAAGAAAGATAAAAATGTGGGTAGAGGTCAGTGAAGGACAAAGGGAGGGAGGGGAAGAATTCTAGAAAATTCCTGGCTTGGGTTTCCTATAAGGGTAAGGCAGAGAGCTACCAGCGACAACCACACTAACTCCCAGGAAGCTGGAGAACTAGTACCAGCAGGATGTCAGGATCACCACAGGACAGGTGCTCCCTGAAAGTTAAACCCAACTCCAGGACAAGGAAATGGCAAAGCAAGTGTCCCCCCCGTCACCACCCCTGGCTTCAAAACAGCTCAGCAGCGCAGGAATTAGAGGAATGCCTCTGTCTGCAGCTCTGAGATATGAAGAGAAAGTCCCAGTATCTTTCCCCTCCATCATCAAAAAGCGAAAGCTGCACTGCAACCAAAGAAACACGTAGAAAGCCACTGGTTCACAGAGCAGAGAGAAGCGGCCGTGCTGTCAGACATATGGAACACATGAACAATTCGCTAATTGAACATGTTAACAAACTGACAGCAGCGGGAAACCAGCAACATCGGGTTGAGGAAGAGTCCCATATTTTAAAAAGCACATTGCAAATTCAACATCTGGAAAGTCAGACCAGGAATCATAGAATCGTTTGGTTGGAAAAGACCTTTGAGATCATCAAGTCCAATCTTACCTGTCCACTACTAAACTATATCTCTGAGCACCTCATTTACTCCTTTTAAATACCTCCAGGGGTGGTGACTCAACCACCTCCCTAGGCAGCCCATTCCAGTGACTGAGAACCCTTTCAGTGAAGAAATTTTTCCTGATATCCAATCTGAACCTCCCTTGGCACAACTCTGAGGCCATTTCCTCTTGTTCTATCACTTGATACTTGAGAGAAAAGACACACACCCACCTCGCTACACCCTCCTTTCAGGTAGTTGTAGACAGTCATAAGATTCCCCCCCCTCCCCCCTCCTTTTCTCCAGGCTAAACAACCCCAGAAAAGAAGATATTCTGGCAACGGATGCCACAGGCAGGTGATGGAGGGCCCTGAGCAGGACCTGGCTCTGGAAGGCAGCAGACCCACGCTCTGCCCGCCAAGCAGCTCAGCCAGCACTTGCACCAGCCCTCCAAGCCCACCATGACCTGGGAGCCACCAGCCCACCAGCTCTTGCCCAAAGCCAAGCAGGAGAGGTCAGGGACTCATCCAGGGCCTCCAAATACAACAGGAACAAATCACTGCTGATGAGGTGTTCTGCAAAGCATTACAAACAGAAGACCAGCAAGTACTAACAGACCAAACATCAAAAAAACCCTTCTGTCTTGCTAAAAGTTTAAGTAAACCAAAACCACCACTTGAGTGCTTTTTAAAGTGTGATTCTTGGTTGCTGCTGGGCGCCCAGCTCCCTCCCACCCTACCGCGGAAAGGTGAGCCTCTTCCCTTAACTTCTGCTACAGAACATGACCCGTTGGGCACAGAACTGCAGCTCACCGACAGCAAACTCACAGTCAAGTCTCCTCCCGTAGCACATAAAAATCAAAGAATTGTTTTCGTTTAAAAGACCTTTCAGATCATTGAGTCTAACATGCCACCTCTTGACAATGTGCTCCCTTTATCTTCTAACCTCGCCTGCAAGGATTGCAAATTCCTCTGCTTAAATAAAAACAGAAAGAGGCAAGTAGTCAGCTTTTCCTGCTAGGCCTAAGGTAGAATATTATCTTATTTCTTGAGTTACAAGGTTGGACTGAGTTTTCTTGCACCAGATCACCCTTGCAGATGTCTATCCTACTTGTGTTAAAAGGCCTCTAAAGAGAGTTCTCCACAGTCTCACACAGAATAGGTTAATCCCATGCACCACTGCTGTATTCTGCATCAAGTTGGCTGCCTTCTGGTCTGTTCTTGGGAAACAAGGGAACAGTCATATACCATATCTGCTATGTCAACTTTGCACATCTTTCAATTTGTCATCCCCTTAAGTCTTCCATTCTTAGAAGAAAAGCCCAAACATTTTTTTTTATATATCTCAGTTTGAAACCAGCTAAACACACAGGACATGAGGTGAGCAGGTAAACTAGTAAGCAAATACAGGAATTTCAGTGAAAGAACACTGGTAATAAGACAGAAAATTACTTTTCTATTCAGACTATTTTGTAAATTCTTGTTAATTCAGTCATTTGCTGACAGATCTTGTTCACTAGAATGAGTTCTGATGAAACATTTTACTATGCTATTTACCAGCTCTTGAAAAAAAAAAAAAATTAACGTTCCCTTTTATGATAAATAGCCTTTGTTATCTCTTTGGAGTATCAGGTTACCAATTCCAATCCCATTAAGAGCATGAAAGCATTGCATTGTATTCAGCAACTGTTCTTCCTTAGTCCTGCCTGCTGGTCAGTGCCAATTCCACTACTTTAAATACATGGCCTCAAACATGCAGCTTATTACACCAGAAGTTTCTGTCCTTGCTCCCAAGGAAACCAGTGCAATGGCTGTGACTGACTTGGAGCTGCAGATGAAGCCCAAAGCAAGGACACACACAACACTGAGGGAGCGGTTCTGATGACTGAGAACATGTTTTAAAAAGCCACACAATCACTTTCGGATTGTCAAGGACAAGGGCATTCCACTACTGCCATATGTTTCTCTCCAGACGCCAGTTATTCCAGGTAATAGCGCTAGTTAATATTGCCAGCCATACAGCTGCAAAGGTACATTTAAGCATTTGGTAGCTTGATTTCCAATATCAACTTTTAAATATTATTAGTTGTGGCATCTTCCTACTTTCTTCTCCAGGAAGAGTTTGACATGTGCAGACAGCTGATGAGTTCCTTACTGTCTTTCTTTCCTTCACATGTCACACTGAAGCAGGAAAAGACAGACAAAGATCTCCAAAGGTCTCAAGTCTTTAAGAAGTACTGGCCAAAGAAAGGTGCAATTTAATACAGAACTGCAACATTTGGGTCTAAGAGTACTCTCCCCTCTATTTGCAATGAAACTTTCTTTAACAGTGTTCACTTAATGCCACACTAGTCAGAGTTAACATTAGTATTAATCTGCTGGATAATAGCTATTATTTTACTAATTGCCAAATTACCTGCAGCTTTTCCATGGCTTTAAGCTTAATATTAAAGAAACAGAAACTGACAACAAAAATACTTATTTTTTAGAAAGCAAAGAATGCTCTGCTCTCACTCTCAGTTTACTTAAAAGGAGGTGATCACAATCAGTACAGGCATGGCAGGAGGTAGGGGAAGGGAGAGGAGAGAAAGCAGATAGGATCTGTTGAAGATCCCCAAACAGTCCAGTGACAAGAACAACAGACCCTCCAACTCCTAAAGCCACACTGTCTCCCCGCTTTGGCACAGACACAAAACATCTGGCCACCCAGGGGAATTACAGCCTTTCCTTACCCATGCTCATGAAACTGCTGACTGACGATAAAATGTAAAGTTTCAAAAGGTTTTCCGGAAACTCCAAACCCCCTCTGAATAACAGCTTGGAAACACTGACAAAAACTTCAGGAGTTCAAAAATCTTTTAGCAAAAAACTTTCAGTTCAGTTGAAACAAAAGGAAGTTACAGCTCTTTAAAGATTAAAGGGAAGCATACAATAAAAACAAAGCACCAACATTGCCTCACCATCTTAAAACTGGACAATCTAGAGACACAGCAAGGTGCATGCAGAAAACACAGAAGGTACATTGCAGTAAAGGAAGCAAGATGGAAGGTTACACCTAGTACAGCTTTCAAAGCAAGTAAATGAATTCAAACCACAATGTCAGCCCTGGAGCAAGGGCGGGAGCTGGATGGAAGTCAGTTACATTACACATTTCTAGAAGTTTCCCTCCCCTTTCCTTTCCAAGGGGTAGTAAGGCACTAAAATCTGACATCTCAAAATACCAAAAAAACCATGGTGACTGCAGACATTGGGAGAAAGGACTCTCCTTTCAAAGGCATAAATGTCACATCACAGAACAAAGGCAGGAGTAATACTACAGCAGAGGACAACATTCAAGCTTACCTTTAGAGTTGTGCTGCTCGTTTGCCCTGGAATGCCTCAAAACTTTACAAAGCCCAAATATCCTCTTAGTGCATCTGCATGATCATTTTCCATTCATAAAGTTTAAACCCTCTTAAGTGAAACACACATTACTCTTATCTACAGTACTCATCCCAATCCTCAAAACAAACATCAGTCCCACACAGAGAAACTTTAATGATCTTTACAAGTTATCAATAGTTTACTTGTCTCCCTGTTAATATTCCCTTCCAAGTTCCAGTATCTGGGACTATGGAGAGTACACAGGCCATGATGTGAAGACTAATTTGGTAACCACAAGTTGAGAACTGTCTTGCGCAGTGAACTACAATATCAGAATTTGAGTAAAAACATATATTATAATACTTGGAACTGACAGTGCCCCATTGTATCATAATGCATGAGGACCCAGGTTTTTTTTTTATTTGTTCAAATTTGAATTTGTGAATTGAATTGTGGAGTATTTCCCCAAACTCAATCTGAAATAGCACAACACAATTGGCTCCAATTTTAACTTTACTAGTAATGTTCCAGAACTAAAAGTAATTCAGTAATGTATATTATTACCTTTGCAAACACCTGAGTGATCTGTTAACTATCCCATGTGTTTTGGGAAAAAAAGTATTTGCTAATTTGTTTTACAAATATTTGCTCATTTAAATTACAGGCCTAGTTTGTTACATACAAAGAGAAAACTACAGGGATGACCTTCTGTCCTCATTACCATTCTTCCCTCTTGTGCTAAATATAGCATAGAGAGTAAAAATAAATAAATCCTCAATAGCATTAGGAATTAGACAATGTCATGTTGAAAGATACCCTAAATGATGAGCCTTATCTCTTCTGGCTGGCTGGGGCAGCAGGGGGGCTCTGACCTGCAGAGGGGAGGCAGCATTTAAGCCTTTGCTAGGTGGTCTCTTTGCAGTGGGCTCCATTCCTAGCTGTAATTGCTTGTCAGCCCAAACTGGATGCCTGAACACTCTGGAATAGTTCAGCAAAGTATTCAAACAGATGGATGGTACAGGCTACTGGAACAAAACTCATTTTTTCTCTGGCCACGGTTCTCTTTCAGCGCATTCCTTTGAAGTCTGTGCCACAGAGGAATCAACAACAGCTGAGAAACATGTGTTATCATACAACATTGAGTACAGCAACAATATTGCACAGCAAGACACTTTTGTTCAATAATCCTGGACTATAGAAAACATTACAATGTCTTTTGTTTTGGGTAAGCCCTTTTTCCAAGCACAACAAGTAAATGGATTCCTCCCCCCCCCTTTCAAGGAGTAACTCAAAAGTAAAAAGGTGAATTATGCAAATTTGTCCAGTGTCTCCCATCTGAAAGTTTACAGTGCCCATCTCCTCAAGTCCTCTCAGATATATTCAACGTTCTCTGTATTTATATCATCACAAAGACAACTAGATGCTTACAGAGATCCAAGGGAAAGAAACCACAGCCCCGAGGGGCCCCAGCTGCAGTCCCCATGGCAGATGGGACATGCCCCTATAAACCACAGCTCAAACCCACTAGCCGTTCCCAAGTGGGACAAGTTCTATGATCTCAACTTCACCGGTAACTGGAGAGATAAGCATCAGCACAGCACTGCTCGGCACACACTGGCCAGCCTCCTGCCTTCCCCCTCCCCGTATTTTATCAGTATGGAGAAAGATGACACACTGTCCTCAGAACAGTAACAGAAGATGACAACATGAACATCCTCCCATCAGCCAGGAAAACCATTCTTGTCAAAGCTGTGAGATCACCATACACTTTGAGGGGGTTAGGAAGGATAGAAAGAATTAGTCATTTATGAAACTGAATTTGAAACTAGATTAACTGTCCAGATTCAGAAGCACAGAGCTAGCTACAGGCATATGCAAGAGGACAGCAAGTTATAACCAAAAGCTGATGCAGCTGCCCAATAACAAGTTTCTACAGAATCAAGTCTCATTTTTACTGAGGAGAGAGAACTACCTGTGACAGGGTAGAGCCTTGTATTTATAAAATTTACAAGTCTCAAACATTACAGGAAGGTGGGCACTCTATGATAACACATCTCATTACACTGTAAAGTCCCAACTGGAGCACAAAAAAAACCCACTACAGAAACCCTGAGCTTTCAAAAAAGCCCTAGAAAACCACACAACATTTACATTTAATTTCAAGATAGAGATCTTAAGACCTAAAAATCCAGGCAAAGACCTAAAATTAGAAAGTAAACAAAAAAACACATGGACTAAGCCAAGCTCATAATTACAGAGCTCACAAAAAAAGCTAAACCAGGAACTGCAGCATCACGCTGAGGGGGGTCCTCAACCTAGCCCCCACAAGACAGTTTTCCACCCTGCAATTCAATTTAATAAGGGTTTCTTTCTGGAGAGGCCAACAGTGCCCTTCAAATTCAGCTCAAGGCAGAGACTGTTAAGGTACCACAGAAGCAGCATGCACTGATATTGTCAAGAGATATACAGGGGATAAAAATAACTCTGGTCTCAAAACCGTTACAGCAACCCAAAAATCCAACACCGCTCACAAAATAAATGGCGACAATCAAGAGTTCTGCTTTACAACTTTCAAAGAATTAATATTAGCACAAGTAAAGCTACCACCCGACCAGCATTGAAAACCACAGCTAAACAAGGAGTAATATATTTACACAGACTTAGTCTTAAAATCATGCATAAAAGCACTTAACAGAGACTCAGGAAAATCTCCCATCCTATGAGGTTGCTGGCAGGCAGCTTAGGCAGAGGTCCTACTGCCATGCCATGGCAGAAGTAGGAACAGAACCCACTAACCTCAGCTCTGCTTTTCAGCAACTGAATCTCCTTCTTTCTAACACGTTCCTTTTCAGGGCTTTCCTCAAAAGGATTTTAAAAATTGATGCTAATCAACTTAATTTGGCTCTTTAGAATTATTGATGGTGTTTCCAGAAACAGCCCAAGGTACAGTTTTAAAAGACTCAAAACTTCTTGCTAATATGACTTGTTATTTTTCTCCTTCTCCCTCTATCCCAAAGTCTTCCATCTCCAGGAAAAAAATTTAAAAAGATTAATTCAAACAACCAATCAAATTCTGTCGGGCTGGTGGGGGTGGGGAAGGAGAAGGACAGAAAGATTACTTAAGTGTAAGAAGTTAACTACCTTAACTCTCTCCATTATCCTAAAAGATGTAACAACTAAACACTATGAATGCCAAACAGTCATTTCAGCTCCCTCAGCAATTCATCACATATCAAATCATTTTTTGCTGTAAGACACAAAGATAAGTACTTCTAGTTTAATGTCTAGCCTACTTTCCAGTTAGATACCATCAAGCAAAATTCAATCTGAAATGGTATTTTCTTTCTTCTTTAAAGAAAGCGGAAAAAAGTAGGGCTTACTTAATTTGCAATTTAACCACGTAACCTTGTTGTCTACTGGAATGGTATCTATCAAAAGAGGCAACGTAACACAACTGAGACCAACACTCTCTCCTTCTGACCTAAGAAGTTGACAATTTTTTCATGAACTACATAGTCTCTACTGGAAAAGATACAGCTCTTTACTTTTACAACACTTAACACAATCACATCACTACGAAACACAATTACCTGGGAGTATGAAAACCCTTAAACAGGTGTCTTTTTAGGCAAGTAAATTAGGCAATTTATTTACTTGCTCTCCACAGCCCCACACATAATTTTAACACGTGATGCTGACTAGAGCCGAGACAGAGGTTTGTGAGGTCTGAACCAGACCTCATAAACCACACAACAGCACTTTTTGACAGGGATATAAGCAGCGTCCAGCAATTCTGTTAAAGTGTCAAGCTCCGATACCTGCAGTTTGGGACGGAAAGTGTGACAGGTGTAATCTGAAAAGGATACAGAAGTCTGCCACCTTCCCCCTCACCTGATTTTCCATACTGATGAAGCCTGCAAGCGGTATCGAACCACAGTTTAGCACGTCGCTCTGTTGGCACATTCAAACGCAGCTTTACTGAACAGAAAATAGGTTGGCACACACTGGACTACCACAACCCCAAACCAGAACCTGCTCCAGACAATAGTTTAGAGCAGCATAAACCAAGGAGCAGAATCCATTTCCTTACTCTTTAAAGTTCATGCCTCTGTACTGTCCTACTACACTGTATTTGCTCAAGCTTCTCCCATCAATAATCTCCCACTCCCCCCCCCAAAACCCCCCCCCCCCCAAAACCCAACAACTCATACATTTCCTGCTGGAAAAACAGATTTCCTTTTAAATCTTTTTTTTTCTTACTGGGGGAGAGAAAGAGGGAGGGAGGGGTTGGGGGAGGAATAAGAGAGATTAATCGTGAAACAATTCGGCACTGCCTAGAGAGAGGAAAAAAAAACCGACCAAAAAAAAAGGGCCCCGGCGCCAAAAAAAAAAAAAAAAGAAAGAAAATAAAAATAGGTTTGATTTTCTTTTCGAGGACAGTAAGAGAAAAAAATAAAACTACTACAAAGATTTCCCTATGCAAGAAAAGTAGCTTCTGAACTCCCTTTGCCAAGGACACAGAGAAACACCCCTACTTTTCCACACTATGCCCGAAGGAAGGAGAAAGACAAAACACCAGGAGAGAGGAAAAGCCGGCGGGAGCTGGGGAAGTAGCGAAGGAAGAAGCGAAAGGAGAGGAACGAGTGCGAGCGGGCAGGGGAGACGCGTCCTAAAGGGGAACGGGAGAGCCGAAAATGGAGAGGAAAAACAAATTAAGATCTGAGGGGAAGTGGGAAACGGGCAACACGGCCGGGAAAGTTGGCGAGAGCAAGCAGAGGGGAGAAGGGGGCAACGGGGGGAGA
>NW_010314882.1:0-6199 GCF_000700745.2 Antrostomus carolinensis | reverse complement strand
GAAGCCACCGCATCCCTGTCCCCGGCGGCGGGGAGCCCGGCAGCCTGCACCGGAACGTGCCCGGGATGGAGCTGGCAGCCGGGAGTGGCGATGTCCCGAGGAGTTTCCCGGGAGTGGGCCGAGGAGGGACTGAGATACTGAGCCGCTGCGGGGCCATCCGGAACGGGGCTGCCCCGGCCGGTACGCGTTGCAGACGGAGCCGCAGCAGCCTGCCCTTCCTCCTCCTGCCCTCATAATCCTGCGAAAGCACCCCAAAGTTGGTGACATTAAGTCAGTGACCCCATTTAACCCCCTCAGGCAGGTACCCTGTGCTCTCGTGAGGCCAGGAGCTCCCCAGGTTACACAGAAAACCGGGATGTTTAGATGTCTGATCATACGCTTTTGGACCCCGATGCTCGGTACCTGTTCTAGGAAGTCGTGGCTTCAGAGCAAACATCAGGGTTTAGCTTGCACTGCGTGCTGCTCAGAGAGAACTGCTGTTTGTTAAATACACTTGAATCACTTAGCTTTCTCTGAATTACACTAGGCAATTGGGAAGTAATAAGGAAACATTAATATTTTTATTTGTTTTGTTCAGACTTTGCCACTTTCTTCCCCAGGAAAAGCTGAAAGGGCGCTTTCTGCATTGTGCTTGGATCTCAGTTTAATCCTAACGAATTTGGAGCATCTGAAAGGGTTTAGATTTTCAAAACTTCTTGGTGGGGGAAGGGAGAGCTCAAACTTTGTCTGTCAAAGGTTTTTTAATACAGTGAGGCAGTAATAAACTTGCCAAATAAATGGGCGTGTGCTAAGCACCTCAATGCAAACAGGAGAAGCCTATTTCTGCACATTTTATTGGTTTAGTCTGTATTTTTCCCCCTTATATGCAGGTTCTCCAAGAGCAGCTCCATACAGTTGCCAGCTTCCCTCCATGTGGTGCCCCAGCACGCCTTGTGCTGGTGATGCCACACATCCCATTCCTCTGCCCTGGAGAATGGAGCCTACCTCTAGGGTAAGGCAACAGGCACAGCCCAGAGGCCTGGCTCCTGCAAGGTCAGCTGCAATGGTCTCGGGGACAGAGCACAGATTGTGAGCCTGTTTCCCTTCCATGTGTCCATGCTTCCACTTAAGTGGGGTTGCTCTTCTGCTTCCAACCAGATGCCCAGGGCATCCCACACATAGTTCTGACTTAAGCCTCAGTCCTCCCTTTGAAATGACTGCTCTGAAGTGCAGAGAGAGAGGGTTGGATTTGCAGTTAAAAAAACCTAATTCAAGATCCAGAATTGAGGTAAAATAATCTGGGTACTCACCTTTCTTCACCAACAGTAAGCAGTTTTCTAAACTTCATTGTTCATAATAATTTCCAGTCCTGTTGGCCAGTGGACCAAGGATGCTGCAAAGAAATGGTATAGGACTGAGGAGAACACCTGGGTGCACTTACCTTCTTTCTGAGACAGGGTCTGGTTTTTATTGCTGATGAATGGTGGGTGTGATGCCCTGCAGACTACCTAGGAGGGCACCACATGAAAGGGAGCTGGAGACTCTTTGGTGGTTGCAAGACTTTAGCATTGCATTAAGTACTTGGAACTCCATTTCTTTTGTTTGCTCCTCAGTCAGATGCACTTGTATACAGGTCATTTCTCCCAGAGACTGAAGGCACTCACAGCAAAACTGACAAGGTTGTTCTAATGGTGTGTTGCTCAGCTCTTGCTGACAGTATATCCTGCAGAAGAAGCATCTGAGAAATCAAGAGACTGAATGGAAGAATTAGAGCCTCAGGCAGAAAAGGCATACTACAAGGGCTCATAGTTCAAGGCAATTCTAGCTCATGGTACCAGTACTGTGACAGAAGGTGAAGTTGGTTTAACAATAATGATGTTTTAAAGCTACATACATATTTCTTGGGATCTGTGTACTTAGCTTTTAGAGATGTTGTGTTGTGCTGGTCACATTTAGTCTTTCCTGGATAACCCACAGAGACTGGAAGTTCTTTCAGGGAAAAAAAAACAAACAGATTTTCAGAAAGATTTTTCAGAATTTGGGGCTGTAAGAGAAACTTAAATTCTTAGTATTGGCAACACTGTATTTGGCTCCTCCAAAAATGTGTCCACTTAGATGAGGTGTTGGACTTGAACTCTGTCCTACCACTTGTCTGTAGGAGGACCTATGACAGCCCTCCATAAGAATGAGACTTTGCAAGGTTAGAGGTATGTAAGAAAACTTTTTACCTGTATAAAACCTGAATATTTGCAGTGCTAGTTTGATTTAGGGCATCTGTAGAAATCTATGAGACAAAGAAAGGTGTTAATCCCCAGACCTTGTTCCTGCACTATAAGACAGTGCTTGGAGAACTGAACTACTTACAATTTGTGGACTAAGAAATAGCTGCATAATTCTTAGGTAATATAACATATTTTAGTATGTAATGCTGTAGGTTTCTAAGTTTTTCAACCTGGTTGAACAGAGTAATGAAAACCAAAAGTTTTTCTTCTTTATGTTTTTCCATTCCCATTCCACTTGTGAGTGTTCATAGAGATTTTTTTTTCTTAAATTTTGCAAAAAAATGGGTGATGCCTTGTTGATTTTCTTGGGGGAGATGGAGGGGCAGAGGGAGAGAGACAGAGGGAGAAATTGGTCTTGAAATACTTGTCCTTCTATGAATGCAACAGAGATTATCTTTTAAATGGTAGTCCTTTCTCAACGAAGTTTTTTGTGTTTATTTGTTCAAGTACTTTTATGTTCTGAAGAAGGAAAACAGATGAAATTTAGCTGAATGAATTTAGCTCAAGGAAATGTGGCTAGTCAGCATTTTAGGATGTATGTTTGCTATTTAGTTCACCTACTGAGATTTAGTATCTCAGGTTCTGATTTTGGTCTCCTGAAGATGGCAGAGATTCAGTCTTTTTCAGGAAGGAGCAAAACAAGTGTAGTGAAGCAAGGAAGCCAGGGACAGTATTTGATTTGCTTGCAAAAGACATCTAGTACTTTATATATACTGGTTAAGCTCTCACTGTATGAGATTCAACAAGGCAAAGTGCCAGGTCCTGCATTTGGGTCACAACCACCTCATGCGATGCTACAGGCTTGGGGAAGAGCAACTGGAAAGGTGCCTGGCAGAAAAGGACCTGGGGGTGTTGGTTGACAGCCGGCTGAATATGAGCCAGCAGTGTGCCCAGATGGCCAAGAAGGCCAATGGCATCCTGGCTTGTATCAGAAACAGTGTGGCCAGCAGGACCAGGGAAGTAATCATCCTTCCCCTGTACTCAGCATTGGTGAGGCTGCACCTTGAATACTGTGTCCAGTTTTGGGCCCCTCATTACAAGAAGGACATTGAGGCACTGGATCGTGTCCAGAGAAAGGGTAACAAAGCTGGTGAAGGGGCTGGAGCACAAGTGTGCTGAGTTCCTGGCTGAGGGAACTGGGGTTGTTAAGCCTGGAGAAGAGGAGGCTGAGGGGGAGACCTTATCGCTGTCTACGACTACCTGAAAGGAGGGTGTAGCGAGGTGGATGTTTATCTCTTCTTCCAAGTAACTAGTGATAGGACAAGAGGCAATGGCCTCAAGTTGTGCCAAGGGAGGTTCAGATTGAATGTCAGGAAAACTTTATTCACTGAAAGGGTTATCAGGCACTGGAATGGTTTACCTAGGGAAGTGGTTGAGTCACCATCCCTGGAGGTGTTGAAAAGACAGCTTAGATGGGGTGCTCTGAGATATGGTTTAGTAGTGGATAGGTACAGTTGGACTCGATGATCTCAAAGGTCTTTTCCAACCAAATGATTCTATGATTCCGTGATTCACACGCTGAGGCAGACACAGTAGGAGATAACCAGTAAGAAAAAATGTGTGATGCAGACTTTCAATTTGGCACATTTATTTGTAAATGTAAATATTTGTAAATGTAAATACTTGTAAATGTAAATTAAAAAGTAAATATTCAAATGCACAACTTCTAGAATTAAACAAAATTCCTCTATTGTCTTTTACCAGTCTTGTTCCCCTAGTTATAATAACAATAATAGTAGTTATTATTTGCTGATTTGGTTAATGAGACCAAAAAACTAAAACTTGTTCTGCTGGGGCGGAGGGGATGAAGGCAACTGTACCTGAAGGAATCAGGACTCCTATGTGGGTACAGTGGCCACCGTTACTGAGAAGAGAGGTCTAGTCCCCAAGATGTTCCTCTTATCTGCCTTTCAGACACCGGAAAAGTTTTTCCACTCTGTCTGCACACCAGTTTCACCACAGAAGGAAGTATACAATGGGCAATCATCAGCTTTTATGTAGGGCAGGTACGGTAGATGTGAAAAAGCGTAAGATACACTATTTGAGGGAATACCAACACTCAGTGCCATGTAACCCTTGTAGATGGTAGGCACAAACTAGAGGTGTGCTTTTATCCCCTAGGGTGCTGTAATCCTCTTGGTATTGTTTCTGTGAGATAACCCAATGACTCAAGTACAAAATGCTGGTTCAAAGGTAGGTAGGCATGCTGTCATTTTAAGATTGTTGCTTACTGAAATCCTCTGCAGTATGTTTCTCCGTTGATGAGCTTTTAGTACAGCCTTGAGTTCTGAGTTGAGCTCATGCTGCAGCTGTGGCCTAGGGATATTGCTATTGTGTTCACTGAAGGACATCTAATCATTTCAGAATATATTGACATATATTTTTAGAGAGATGGCTCACAAGCTCTGTGGACCATATCTCTCCGAAATACCTTTTAGTATTCTGCTAAGAAAAGGGATTAATGCCCCTTTTTATAATTTGGTAATAGTATTTCAAATAATCTGATCTACACTTCAGAGTGCTCTGTCAAGTTAATAAACGGGACATTCTGATCACATTTGGATAGCTTCTGATACAAGGTACTGTCTGAGATACCTTGCAGTTGCTCCTGGTAGTTGTATAGATATCTTTTGGTAAAAAAGCTGCAGTTCCTCAGATTGATTTTTTTTTTTTAATTAATTCAGTTTTCATGTTACCTGTCCTTGTCTTGTCTATGAGTTTCATATCAATTGGTGGTTTCCTTCAGGAAAACATTCACACAATTCACCAGGAATTATGTGAATACCTGTGAATTTCAGCTTTCATTTTTAAAAACAATAAAAAGTTTCTAACCATCCTAGAAACTAGTTGTAGAGAAAAATATAAAACCCTGTGAACCTCTACATTCAGAAAGCAAATAATTGTTGGATTTTTGGTTGGTTGTTTTGCTTGGTTTTAATATTATTTTAGAGACTCATTGCAGGATTTGTTCAAATCTAGGCCATTGACAGAATGAGGACTCAAACTACAAACACAGATTTGAAAAATGCTTGATATCAAAGAAATTACAATTGTAATGGTGTAAAAATAGTCAAATTCTGCTTCATACAGTAAGAGTGTTATTGGATTACAGAATTGATCATTATGACTTTCAACTGGATTTACTCATTTGGACAAACTGCAGCGTATATTTCTTCCTGATTTTTAAAAATTCTCATATACGGAGATTAAGGCAGAATAATACATGCCTAGGCAGTAAACCAGCTATCTGAAGGCATATTTAGATTGATATAGGAAAATGGCTTTTTATATCTGAAAAGATTAGTTATAGGCAGTTAAAGCAATGCAATTTTAGAAGCATTGTCTCAAGAGTGCACAATTTCAGTATGACATATATAGGAAATATAGAAACAAAAATATGAAGAATATAGAGAATGTGAAATCTAATTATTGTAATACCTTTCTGAAGTAATGAGAAACTTGAGAGTCCAGCTGACAAAAGGGTACCGGACTGACAAGCAGAAAGAATGCCTTCCAGCAAAAGATAAACCGAAGTCTACAAAAGATTTTTTTATTGGATCGAGAAGGATGTCCAAAGTGAAAAACATCCTAATACATAATTTCCAATGCATAACCTGAACTAATGACTAAGGTGAGGCTTGTCTTGCATAAATACCTCTTTTATGGCTAAAGTGGTTATAATGCACTTACTGTTTGTTTAGAATATAAGCACAACAGGACAATTAATGAATACAACCTATGGTTTACAATGTGTTTCCTTTAGATGCATAAAGTCTCTGGCTTCAAGATGATGGATTAAGAGCAAACCAGTGGTTATGCTAAACACCTTAATAAAGGAATGTCTTTATTACAGCTCAGCAAGGCTGAGTGAGTCTGAATTGTGGAAGAAACAGGCTTTAAACAGGCTCTGGAACCTGATTAACTGTGTATGTCACTGT
>NW_010314881.1:0-2567 GCF_000700745.2 Antrostomus carolinensis | reverse complement strand
AAACTTGCTGAGGGTGCACTCGATCTCACTGAAATGATGAGGTCTTGCATTGTCCTGTGGGCTTCTGTTGTTGCATTTGGAAGATACTCTAGATCTGCTAGCTGGAAAACCCAAACTATAGGATGTGAACCATAGAAAGGTTTAATTTGCTCAGTGGTTTCCTGAGGTACATGGAAAGAAGACACTGGCGGGTCAAGAATGGAGAAACTTTCCTCTGAGATTTTTCAGCATGGGCTGGGGACAGCCCAGAGCTTCTGCTCTTCAATGTTGCTCCCAAAATGGAAACCTTCAAATTGCCAGGGTGTGGAATCATACAATGATAGAATCTCATTGAACCACAGACTGGTTTGGGTTGGAAGGGACCTTTCATGGTCATCTAGTCCACCCCCCCCTGCACTGAGCAGGGACATCTTCAACAAGATCAGGTTGCTCAGAGCCCCGTCCAACCTGAGCTGGAATGTTTCCAGGGATGGGGCTTCTACCACCTCTCTGGGCAACCTGGGCCAGGGTCTCACCACCTTCATCATAAAAATTTTCTTCCTTAGATCTAGTCTAGATCTCCCCTCTTTTATTTTTAAACCATCACTCCTTGTCCTATCAAAGACAAACGTTCTTCAGTCATTCCTCGGAGGGCTGAAGCAATGTTGAAGCCTGGTGCTTGAAGGAACAACCATTCTCTGGTCCAAGGAATTTAATTTTGAGGAAACATTCCCCAAAGGAACAATAATCTCTGGTCTCTGAATTGCTGCTGTGCCTGTTGAAGCCTGGAGAACCTCAGCAGCTCTACTTGAAGTTGCCAATTAGTTGATTCAATCTTAACATTTTTTTTTTCTACAGCATGAAATCGACCTTATTCTTCTTGATAGTTTTTCAGAGGTCTTCTACTAGAGGAGAGGAGCAAGGCCATAATAAATGGCCACCCATAATAAATCAGTTTCAAAAGCAATTTGCCCTACTTCTCTTTGTAGGTTGTCCATGAAACCACCGTGATTCCATCCAATTTAAACCCTGATTTGCTCTTTAGGGGTGGTGGTTTTCCTGGATAATCCCACATTAATTAATCTAGGTCCATATCATCCTCACCAATCGTTTTCTCTCACCCAGCAGCACAAAGCCACAGCTG
Source organism: Antrostomus carolinensis (assembly GCF_000700745.2). Taxonomy (NCBI): domain Eukaryota; kingdom Metazoa; phylum Chordata; class Aves; order Caprimulgiformes; family Caprimulgidae; genus Antrostomus; species Antrostomus carolinensis. Next base: position 1,444 of record NW_010314881.1, on the reverse strand, counting down.
GGCAGAAGTTTTGCTTGACCCAAGGTAGAGATGTCAGGGAGCAGATCTGGGCGCTTTTGATGCCAGGAAAAATTATATGGCTCTTAGTCTTATGGAAGGATGGTGTCCTGCATGTCTCCTTGACCAGGGGCTACCACTTCCCAATGTCTTGAGTTGTACCTTCCCTCTGGAGAACACCACCAGCCAGGAGAAGCTGGTGGAGGAGTATCCATCACATTTTTTGCCATCACTCAGTGATAGAAAACTGTTGGCCAAGTTGGGCAGAAGTAAAAACCCGGTTGACACAAGCAATAGTGAGCTGGAGTGTCTCTTGAAACTGATTTGGTGCTGGACACAAGATGGGCTCAGTGTCACTGCTCAGTAGGAGAATCATAGAATCCTAGATCATAGAATTGTTTGGTTGGAAAAGACCTTTGAGATCATCAAGTCCAACCATACCTAGAAGTACCTCTTGCCCCCATGCACCAGTTTCCCAGTAGATGATGGCCAAGTTAACATACATGGGGTGGTGTCCAACCATCTGTTGGTATCAGGAGAAGATTCTGCTGCCTCTGAATTGCTTGGGTGTTCATCTTGCCAAGGTGGACCATAGTGCAAACTCTACAAATGGGTTTTTATTTGAGAGCTGTGAAATGGTGAGTGGTGATTTGGAGATGAAAGTCCTACGTGGTCCTTTTGTCTGTGCAATGGTGGTGGTGGTGGATTTGCAGCCACAACTAGAGCAGGAGCACCAACAAGGGCTTGATTTCCAGAGGAACCCAAACCCAGATGGATGTTTACAATCCAATATGCATCTCACTTCTTACTGAAGTTTGAGAAGGAATCACACCTTGGAGGCTACCAGATAAATAAGTAAATTAATTAATTAATTAATTAATTAATTAATTAATTTTAAGATCTTAATGCATTAAAAATGATTTTTGGGGGGTTTTGGGTTTTTTTTTTTTAGGGAACGAGCAGTCAACACATCTCAATCTGGGACACTTCAACTTACAGTGGGCAACCTGAAACCTGAGGAGACCTACACCTTCCGAGTGGTGGCCTACAACGAGTGGGGACCAGGAGAAAGCTCGCAACCCATCAAGGTCGCCACGCAGCCGGAGCGTGAGTGTGCGCAGGAATGGGGTGGGGTTGGGTCTCGGTGTGGGTGGCGACTTTGAGGTTCTCAGAGTGTGTTGGTTTAAAGTTGTCATAGAGCTTTTGGAAAATATGGCTCAGTCTTTATGTGAGGTCAATAGAATTTGTAATATTTTCCCCATTTTGGTCCTAGCAGCTCTTGTAGAACATCTAGCTGATCATCGGTAGCAGATTGCTACGTTGTGATGTGACTTGGATGATTGTAGGATCATAGAATCATTTGGTTGGAAAAGCCCTTGAAGATCATGGAGCCCAACCATGAACCCAACACTGACAAGTCCCCGACTGACCCATGTCCCTCAGCACT
>NW_010314879.1:529-898 GCF_000700745.2 Antrostomus carolinensis | reverse complement strand
CATCCCTGACCTTCCTCCCGCCGGCTGGAGGAAACGGGAGCTTTTTCCAGCCTTGTGCGTCATTCCCTGCCCGGCCAGCCCCGTGCTCAGCACCACTGGCAGCGGCCAGGCGCATCCCATCCTCCCCGGAGCACCACGAGCATCATCTGCGGGGATGGGGGACCAGCCACCTCCAGGGACACCCTACAAACATCTCCGGGAATGGCCCCAGCCCTGCTGTCCCCAGGACTGCTCCCGATGTGGGGCTGTAGCACTCACGGTGCGGACGAGCAGGTCTGGGCACGGGGAGGTGACAGTGGCCGAGCAGTGGGCACACAGGAGGACGAGCACCGCTGGCCGCGTGCAGCCACCAGCTCGCGGCGTGACGGA
>NW_010314879.1:0-352 GCF_000700745.2 Antrostomus carolinensis | reverse complement strand
CTGCCTGTCCCCAGAGCCACAAGCAGGAGGAAGAGCCCTTGGGCTGGCCCCGAGCATGAGCCGTGGCCGGGTTTAGGGGGCAGGTTGGGGGATAGAGATGCCATGTGGATGAGCACCCACACTGGGGGGGGTAAACACCCCTCGGCTCCCCTGAGCACGGGACCAGGGCATCCCCATCCCGGGAACAGTGGCATCCCCACACTGGGGTCCAGGGCACCCCCACACTGGGAACTGGGCATCCTTGCATCAGGGACTGGGTAATCTCTATAGTGGGCACCAGGCTGTCACCGAACTGGGGTGTCCCCCATACCAGACACTGTCTTGTCCCCACACCGGGGACTGGGGCCTCCTT
>NW_010314878.1:0-656 GCF_000700745.2 Antrostomus carolinensis | reverse complement strand
ATATATTTTTCTTTCTTTTTTTATTGTTTGTTTTTTTAAAATAATTCTCCAGGAAAAGTGATAAAAAACAGAATCCAAAAAACCCTCAAAAAACCCCAAAAATGGGAAAAAATGAAGAAAAATGTCATAAAACACCATTCTCCTGTGAGAAGGGAAAAGAAACAATGAGAAAAAGGGGATTTATCACCAAAAAATCACCAAAAATGGGATAAATGGGTGAAAATGGGGTGAAAAAGAAAGAAAACGGGTCTAAAGGGAACAGAAAATGTCCCAAAATTGGGAAATTTGACCCAAAAAGGGAAGGGGGTGATGCAAAGAGGAAAGGGGGTGACCCAAAGCTGGGGGGTCTGGGGGGATTTCACCATCCGACTCTTTTGGGTGTTTTCCTCCTTTTTTCATATATTTTTCTTTCTTTTTTTATTGTTTGGTTTTTTTTAAATAATTCCCCAGGAAAAGTGATAAAAACCAGAATCCAAAAAACCCTCAAAAAACCCCAAAAATGGGAAAAAATGAAGTAAAATGTCATAAAACACCATTCTCCTGTGAGAAGGGAAAAAAACAATGAGAAAAAGGGGATTTATCACCAAAAAATCACCAAAAATGGGATAAATGGGTAAAAACGGGGTGAAAAAGAAAGAAAATGGGTCTAAAGGGAA
>NW_010314877.1:4100-7212 GCF_000700745.2 Antrostomus carolinensis | reverse complement strand
TCCCCGCCGCAGTATTCGATGGGTCCCAGTCCAACCCCCCCTACCCCCCAGAGCCTTCCCGCCCGGCCTCATCCAGCACATCGGGATTATAAACTAGAAATAATTTTATTTTTTGCCTCGTGATTTGCACTCGCGTGCGCTGAAATCACAGGGAAAATGGGAAGATTTAGGGCGAATCCTCCACTTTTTACCCCCCGGCCAGAGCTGACTTTTGAGGTGTGCGGCGCAACAGAGCAGGACCTGAGGCTGTTCCCCAAGTCCTCCGAATATTAATAACGATAAAAAGAGGTGTGAACTGCGTCCATCTTACGGAACAACCTTGCAGATAATGAGGAAAGGCAGAAGGCTCGACTAGGAATTATTAACATGATAAATCCCTCGCCGTGGGGAGCATTTAAAGATAAATTCCCTACGAGAATCACATGGGTTTGATTTGAACGTATGTACTAGAGGCTCTCAATTGGGGCGTTTCTTTTATCTCCTGCTAATTATCCTGGTTCATTGATGGCAGCGTTATTTCCTCGATAGGCAGTTTCGTTTTAAAAAGCCCGATTAGTATGCTCTGGATATAAAATCTCCGTCGATATCTTTTTCTTTTTCAGTGGTAGTAGACTTTCTATTCTTTTCCACATTTGTAATTAATTTCCCACTTATTAGTCCATTTTTTTGTTTGTTTTACATTTTTTTGTTTGATTTTTTTTTTTTTTTTTTTAAACGGCCCTTTACCGTTTCTGTCAAACTACGGCAACCTGCTGTCCCGGGGATTAATTATTTGGACTATCAATGGGTAAAAATAGATAATTGTAAACCAATTATTTGAAAAACAAAATTAAAAATAGAGAAAGAGAGCGCGAGAAATCGAGAGAGAGAAAGGAAAGGGGGGAAAAAAGAAAGAAAAGAGAGAGTGAAAGAAGGAAAGAAAAAAGGGAGGAAAGAAGGAAAGAAAACGAAATAAGGAGGAAAGATGATCTGCGTGTATTTAGTATATTTTTTCGAGGTATTTTAAGTGACTTGGAGCCTGAGTTTTCTGACTTACCAGTCTTCAAGCTGTCTCTACTGAAAGGCCCACAGACTTTTTTTTTTTTTTTCAGTGTTGTTCCCCCCCTTTTCTTCCCTTTAGAAGCTTTTTTTTTTTCTTTTAAATTTCATTCGGATCGGTTTTCTAGTTCGGCTACTTACCTGAGACAACCCAAATATCGGATTATCCGTCAAAATGCTCCCTGCACCAGCCCCGAGCAGGGGAAGGGAGGGCGGCCGCCCGGAGCGGGGACCAGCGGGGCGGGCTGGTGGCCCCCACCGCTCCCCGGGTGACAGACAGAGTTCGCCGCTTCCCAGCCCCTCCAGCACCACATCGTGCGGGGAGAGGACAGAGAAGGGGGAGAGAGGCAGCGGGAGGGAGAGGAAGAGAAAGAAGGAAAAAAAGAAATAAATAGAAAAAAAAGGCAAACTCAGCTGGACAATTTCGTCTTCCAGTTCAGACCTTTTCCTATTTCACAGCTGTTATTTCCCCAGAAAAATCTCCCTGCTTAACCCAATGTCCTCAGCAGCACGGGGACACTTTGCATCCCCTGTGTGGACCATGTTGGGGGGCATACCTGGGGCTTGGCCCAGCCTTGGGCCCTGCACCGTGATGCCTCCTGAGGCCAGGCTGGGCCTGGGATGAGCTGGGACTAGGGAGAAGCTCAACAGTTTACCTATGGTTGGTACGGTGTGCAGATCCTTTCCCCATGGGACGTGTTCTCTGTGTGGCTGGTATGGGTCTGGGTCACCTCTCCAGGCAGATCCAATGGCAGAGGGTGTCTGTCATCATCACTGTCCCTATTGCTCAGGGGATTCACCCCCCACTTTCCTCTCCATTTTCCCTGGGGAGGTCTGATGCTCGGAGCCTTACAGCCCCTTTCTGAAGGGGTGGCTTTCCTGGGGGTAGGCAGATGGGGGGCCTGGTGGAGCAGAACAATTTTTGGGGAACCATTGGAAGAGGATCCATTTATGTGGAAACATGGGACATGTCCTGCTGCAGCGATGTGCTTGGGCTCCATTAATCCACTGCCTTGTTCTTGGTTTTTTTTTTTTGTTTGTTTGTTTTTTTTTTTGTTTTTGTTTTTGTTTTTCCCCCCTGTTACATTTCTTGCAGTTGTGGACAGAAAACCTGCCAGCCCTGTGGGGAAATCTCCAGACCCTCTAAATACCATCCATGGACTCTCTATCCCAGCCTCCTCTTCCTAGAGCCACAGAGCAGCAGTCAAGAGACAGTGACTCTTGGAATAACCACCTGCAATCTCTCACTGAAGTGCCACCGAACTGTACCCAAAATGCCACTGCCTGTGGCAGGTGCCTGGGGGGATGAGGAGGCAGCCTGGGTGGTGAGAGGTGACATCCTCCCATGGCAAATCCCTGCACAGGGCAGCGCGGTTGGGACGCTCATGCACGCTGCCTGGAAGGATGCTTTACCTCCATTGGATTGGAAAGGGGTGACAGAAGAGACTCAGTCTTCCTTCTTTATTTTGTCTTTTTTTTTTTTTTCTCTTGCTTTCAGTATTTCTTTCTCCTTCCCACATCCCCGAAGACTGTTGGATGCAGGGAAGCAAACACCTCCATCCCCAGAAATTGCTCTGGGTGTCCCCAGCTCTGTCCCATCCCAAGGGAGCACATTTCCTCCAAGGATGGTTTCTGGCTTCCCCTGGCACAGCTGGAGCAGCTGTGTGATGGAACCCACTCCCTTCAAGCCTTCCAGTGCCTCTGCCCCGGAGTGGAAATGGACAAATATGCCACAATGTTTTATGATATATTTTTATAATAATAAACCTTAATAAAAAGTGACTCCCGTGGGCACACACTGATGACCTCCTTCCCTTGGGGTCCAGCTGAGTACCGCTGGCTTCTTTTGGTGTCCGCCAGCCTCAGATGGCATCTGCCAGTTGCCTGTGAGCAGCAGAGACCTGTCAGGGTCTGGATTTGTGCACGCACCCACCCGGGGCCCTGTGTTGCTGCAGTGTGCATGTGCAGATTTGGGGTTCTCCTGCATTGGTGGGGCCGTGACCTCGCTGGGTGACTCCTGATGCTATGGGGCTGGCTCTGGGTGCAGGAAGGGTGGTGGGTGGCTGCCCCCCAC
>NW_010314877.1:0-3904 GCF_000700745.2 Antrostomus carolinensis | reverse complement strand
TCCACTGGGCTTTTGCATTCCCTGGCTCCACCAGCCGCTGCCATTGGCTTCAGTCCCTTCATTGTCTGGAGAAGGGGAAGGTCCTACAGCGGGGCAGGGAGGAAATATCCTGGCAGGAGAATACACGCCTGGCTTTTTGCAGAGAGCGTGTCTTTGTGGGAGGGAGGGAGGGAGGGAGTGAGAAGGATGCCAAATTTGACATCCCACCCCAGGAAATTATTTTGCCTTCAACCTCGGGGTGGCAAAGTTCAGTTTTGCCTCTGCTGCTGCAGGGCCTCCAGCTAGAGCTGGTCTTTGCAACCAACTACAAAGCAGGGGAGGGAAAGGAGGGAATTTTAAGTAGGCGAGGGTACTGTCCCAGGGCAAAGTCTCCTGCCAAACCGTCACTGACATTTTAAAGGATGCAAGGACAGATGAGTCACCTGAAACAGCGCTGGCTAGTCCCCTGCCAGGTTTATCCATTTAAAGCTCCATTTGAGTATGTGGCAGAGCAGCTTTGGAAAAGATGACTGACAGCAACACCCTTAAAGCTGGAATGCAGCACACACCGTAGCAGCTGGGGAAATACAACCCCTCCCAGGGAAGAGAGGAGCGTGGGGACAGCCCAAGCCCTGTCTCTCAGACTCTGCTGGTCTGGGAGTTCAGAGGAGCTCTTCACAACCACAACGCTGAATCCTTACTGCTCACAAGCCTGAAGAAACTAGTCTATCCTCTGTATAGGGCTGCCAAAAAGATCTGCTGGGTAGCTATGAGAAGCTAATTACCTGTGCTGAGCTCCCATGCTGTGGAAGGGTCTGGGTAAGTGGGAATACCCACCACCATGGTGGAAGCCCATTGCAAAAAGGCTGAAATAGTCTGAAAATGCTGTGCTGTGTCCTGTTGTGTTCTGCCAGCCATGTCTAGCCCTGCAGCACCTTCTGATTCATAAAGCCTGGGCCCTTGAGGTGCTTCAAGGCTGGATGCCCCTAAACCCCCCACCTCCCAGCACCCCATGCTCATGTTGGTATTTGCTGTTAGTGGGTTCACAGCACCATGCTGTGTGGGGACTTAGCTGTGAGCCCTCATCTCCTCCATCCCATGCTGGATGGGGCAGCACTCCTGCATCCCATGGAGATAGGACCGGGGGCTCTGACTGATGTCTGGGATGAGCGAGACATGAGTGCTGGGGTTGGACAGAGACATAGAGCAGAGTCCAATCCTTTTAATTAGTATCCTGCTGGGATGGCGTGCGAGTGCCTGAGTTATTCCCTTCCAAGACTGTCATGAACCTGCCAAAACCCCAAACAACAACGCAATGCTTAGCATCCACCACCGCCCCAAGTCAAAGACATCCCTTTGCAAGTGCTGGAGGAGTGCTGCATGTTGGCAAGACCCTGCATCCCAAGCCTGGGGACCTGGCAGCCAGCTTTTGGTGGCAGGACTGAGACCATTTGGGCTCCATCCATGGGGTGGTGGGATATGTCGTGTGATGGGATGCGTCGTGTGATGGGTTGCATCATGTGATGGGATGCATCGTGTGCCCGGTCCTTCAGAGGCTTTTACATGAAGCTCAAGCCAATGGTGCTGCTTGGGGTGTCCTGGGGACCCCCACTTCCAGGCAGAGGAGAGTGGTGGAAGGGCTGTGAGTCTCTTCATTCCCACAGCTGGAGAGCTGGGGCTGTGCAACCATGCTGATGCCCGAACAGGCAGCTGGAAGCCAGCTCTGCTGTCCTGCAGCCCATCCCTGCCTGCGATGTCAGCACACCTCGGGCAGAATTTGCCACCAGAGGGAGATCCTATTGTTCCACAGACCCTAACAGCAGTCTGCTGTGGCTGGCGAGGGAGACTCTGCCTGCCCAGCCGGGAACAGACAGACACACAGAGCATATTCCCAGCCACAGCAGAAAACTGCCCTTCTGCAGCTATTTAGGGCTGAGGTGCCATGAAGAGGTGCTGTGCGAAGCCATGGGGTGCTGCTCGCAGGCAGGCAGGTGTGGGGAGCAGAATGAAGCATGTCGGGGTAACAGCAGAGTGGCTTTCATGCAGCCAAGCTTCTGGTTTCTGTTCTGCTCTTGACTGTTTGACTGTCGGTAGCCTTCATTAAAAATGCTATTTTAACAATTGCTATTAGGGAAGGGACTTTCTCATTTAAAAAAAATCCCTTTTTGGGGGATTGTTTCAACCACTGGATTTAACTCAGGTCTTTGAAGGCTGGTGGCTGTCTTCCTTTCCCCCCTGTGCTTTTCCATGTAAGAGAGGAGCTTTCACGTGGAAGCTGTGGGTCAGTTCTCCATCCTGACTGATGCTATCAGAGTGACACTGCTGGATGGGCTCCATTTGTGATCAGCTGCCTGTGCACACACATAGACCTGCAGCTGCTCACCCCAAAGCCCGTCCCCCTGTTTCCCTGCCCGGTGGCATTTTGGATGCAGGCAGAGCTCCTGAAAAGCAAAACACAGTGGCCTGTCCAATGCAGATTCACTGTTGCCTGTTGAGGCAGGTTGACGAGACTATGACTGGGTGTCCCCAGTGAGGAGGATTAAGGAGAAACCTTGCTGGGTGGGAAAACGCTCTTGGTAACTGAGTCCCTCAGGAGCAAGCCCCATGCTTCCCCCATCACGCTGCCGTAGGGATGAGAACCTTGTGGCACAGGCTGTGTCTTGTTGGCTCTGCAAACAGCAACATCCAGCTCAGCCCAACCCAGCTGAGGGGGGACAACTCCATCTGGTCTGAGGAGAGGTCTCTGAAGGACTGATGAATTTATGAGAGCAAAACAGGGGTCCTGGCACAGGTGCTGTCAGCCGGACACAAGGGCCCATGGCCCCAGCAGCAAGAGGTGCTACTGAGATTACCAGGCACTCTCAGTCAGAAATTTAGACATTTCCAGTTGGAAATGTATTGGGCAATATGTTATCTGGGATGAAATCTGCCACAACAAACACTTTCCTCAGGATGACATTTTAGCAGTGGAGAAGAACATAGCATGAAGAGGAAGGAAAATGAGGTCCAGCTGGAGTAGGTCACTCAGTTGTAAGAAAATGAGGAAAAAGACATTGTTTTGCCCATGTTGATAAGGGTAATGATAATTATTATCACTGCCTTGGAGCTGGGCTTGGCTCTCTCCATGCCCAGCTCTCTCCAGGATGTTTGGGGTTCAAACCCTGAACTGAACATCAAACTGAGGAGAGGAAAGCCACCCCTGCCCAGTGCTCAGCCTTTCCTTCTTGTGTCCAGACGGAAATTGGGCTGATCTGAATGCAGATGGTATGAAAGGGGAACTTAGAGGGGCTGGGAGGATCTTAGAGGAGATCTGAGGGATGGAGGGACTGGAAGTTGCTGGGAGGTGGATAGTTCACACCTTGAAACCTCCTCAGGACTGTAGCTAACAGAATTTTCTTGCCTCTTGCAAGGACTAAGACATATCAAAGTGAAGATAATGGCTCCTTGCCTCGCTTGGTCGATAAAAAGAGAGGGGAAGAAGATGGCATTTCTGAATGGCCAAGGAGGGCTGTGGCTGCTCATCTGCAGCAGCTCTGCCTGGCTTCAAGCTGGAAAACAGCTTCAGTGCATATGCAGGTCAGTTCTCCTGAAAGAGAGACCTGCATATGCACAGAGTGAAAGAGCAACCTCCAACCTGCCTGTCCTGGTTTTTAGCTAGGACAGAGCTGGGGTTTTTTTTAGTAGCTAGAATAGCACTGTATTTTGGTTTCAGCCTGGGATTTGTTATGAGAGAAACACTGATAACATACCAGTGTTTTCGTTTTTGTTGCTGGAAGTGAAGGACTTAATGTTTTTTAGTCTACAAGTGCAAGATCTAGGGAGGAATATTTAAATTAATAAGCTAAACTGGCATTTGGATATGCCAATGGGATATTCCATATCATATGTTGGGCCATGAATGGCTTGGGACCAGCTCTGAAGAGAA
>NW_010314876.1:1637-2128 GCF_000700745.2 Antrostomus carolinensis | reverse complement strand
TCTTTTTTTTAAAATAAAAAATAAAAATTCATAAAAACCCAAATGCGTCCGTGTTCTTCAAAAATACCGCGTCGTTACCCTTCAAACTGGAACAGGTCACAGTCCCCCAGGTCCCCACTCCTAACTTTATTACACAGAAACAGCTTTCCATAGAAGAACCCCCCCACAACCCTCCCCATCACCCCCCTCAAGCCCAGCAAAGTTCTCCCTGTTAAAAGGAAGAGAAAGATTAAATATTATCAAGGGAAAGGGGTAAATAAAACAAACAAACAAACAAAAAAAGAAGGTCCGAACTTACAATAGCCAAACATTCGTGGAAAAAAAAGGGGGACGGTGTAATTAATATCTTTGGTGCGCTGTTGCCACTGCAAAAGCCTGCAGTCAGCGTTGCACAGTGAATGCACAAGCTTGCAACTGCAAAAACACTGGATTCATTAACCATCTCCACACATGCCTCGAGTCCCGAAAGCTGACCAAAGTTGCCTCTTTCT
>NW_010314876.1:0-1468 GCF_000700745.2 Antrostomus carolinensis | reverse complement strand
ACGCAGACAGACACGCACACCACACGCAGATCACGCAGGTCACTCATCTTTCCGGCGTGACACATTTTCTCAACTTTTTCTCTCTTCTTTTTTTCTTTCCTTTTTTTCTTTTCTTTTTTTTTCCTTTTTCTTCCCCCTCCCTATGAGACCTACTCGCCTCCCAGGCTGGACTTTTCTCCTCCTACCCTCTAGTCCACCTCTCCCTCTTCAATCTGCTTGTAAACTTGGCAGTTATTTTTCAATTAACTACGAGCACAATTCTAACTTTTTTTTCCCCCCCTCTCTTCTTTTTTTCTTTCCTTTTTTTCTTTTCTTTTTTTTTCCTTTTTCTTCCCCCTCCCTATGAGACCTACTCGCCTCCCAGGCTGGACTTTTCTCCTCCTACCCTCTAGTCCACCTCTCCCTCTTCAATCTGCTTGTAAACTTGGCAGTTATTTTTCAATTAACTACGAGCACAATTCTAACTTTTTTTTCCCCCCCTCCTCTTTCCCAGACTCCTACCAACAACCCCTGAAGCTACCAATAAAGTCATCATATTTGCGCCCTTTTTTTTTCTTCCCCCCTCCTCTTTCCCAGACTCCTACCAACAACCCCTGAAGCTACCAATAAAGTCATCATATTTGCGAGCTCTTTTAGATCTAGAGCAGCTTCATTCCTCTTCTTCTGACATAGAAAATATAATTTTTAAAAACCAATTAAGGCATTTAGTAATCCCCCGCCCCTCAAAATTGACTGTTTGGTTGAATCTTAAGACATCTTTAACGACAGTCACAGGGTAAACTTTAAGTGTAAACCGAGAAAATACATTTTGAAGAGAAAGGAGGGCAGGAAATCTAGGCGAGAATGAGCCCGAACGCAAGGAAAACCATACCGACACTTGGAAAAGAAGAAGGAGGTGTGTGTGTGGGGGGGAAAAATAAAATAAATAAATAACAGAGCAGTTGGAAATAGTGAGGATCCCGCTGCCAGATGCAGGCTGCGGATTCTGCTAAAATGAGAAGGACCGGTAAATAGGTTATAAATCGCGATTTGTATGCAGGCTTTAAGGAGAGGGTGGAGTTTGATGAAGAAATAAAATGAGCAGTGTGCTTTAGAAAAAAAAAAAAGAGAGAGAGAGACAGAAATTACAGAAGTACAGAAACCCGGTTCAGCCACAAACTTTCATGGAGTGAAAACAAGGCCAAATCGGGCAACGGGAAGCACGGGGAAGTGGAGATAGAATAGCACGTTTCCCCCTCTTTTTATTTTTCTTCTTCATTCCCCCCACCTTTTCTCTTTTTTACTCCCTTTTCCCTATTTTCTTCCCTACTTACACATCTTTCATCTTTCTTTCGGGAAAAATGAGGCCGGGAAAATGAATCTTACCGAGAAGTGTTGCGGGTTTTAAAAAGAAATGATGGGGCGGAAGGGGGGGTGGTGTTTAGTTGGAAGGAGGAGGGGGGGGAAAGGAAGCTGAATGGAAACACAT
>NW_010314875.1:2032-2717 GCF_000700745.2 Antrostomus carolinensis | reverse complement strand
AGGATCCTGGAGCACGTGCTCAAAGCACCCTGACCCAGAGTCACCCTAAACCGGGCCAGAGGGAGGTGGGGAAGGGTTCCTGCTTCACCCCACAAAGGTGTGTCCTTTTTCTGACCCCCTGCTCCACCCTGACCTGCTCCCTTTGGCTCTTGGCTTCCAGGGAGTGGATGAGGCAATGGGAGAAACTCTCCTTGGGAAGTTCACCTACGACGTGCACAAGGAGATCGCTCAGACCTTCCACGTGCAGGTACTGCCAGAGCTGTGGGCAGGATGCCTGGGAAGAAGACAGGGTTATCCACAAGTCCTTGGAGGGAAGAGTGAGGAGGGTCACCCCAGCCAGCCTCTGCTCTGCCACCCTCCTGCTCCTGCGGGGAAGGGGCGAGGGGGGAGCACAGGGGGGTTCACTCTGCTGGCTGGGGCAGCTGCCCCACCTTTGCAAGGGCTTATCCTTGGGGCAGCTCAGAGAAAGCAGCAGCGGGAAGGGGGCCGGGAAGGGAAACAGTCCCCCTCAGGGGAGGTGGTGGGAGGGAGGACAGGGGACACCTTCCCCCATCAGTGGGACTGTCCCGGGCAGCAGAGCATCTCCAGTTTCCACAGCTCCCTCAGCAAGTCTCACAAGGGGCAACTTCACCAAGGAAGCTGTGGCTGCTCCTCCCTGGAAGTGTTGAAGGGCAGGGTGGCTGGG
>NW_010314875.1:1460-2017 GCF_000700745.2 Antrostomus carolinensis | reverse complement strand
TGGAAGGTGTCCCTGCTGCTGGCAGGGGGGTTGGGACTGGAGGAGCTTTAAGGTCCCTCCCAACCCAAACCAGTCTGGGATTCTAAGATAAGCCAGGCCCTTGCTTTCCTGGCACTGAGGGCTCCTCCGTGGCTCTGGCAAAGGGGAGTCTGTTTGCCCTCAGGAGCGTGGGCAGAGCGGGCTCTGGTGATGTGCTGCAGCTCTTGCCACCTGTGTAACGTTGGCTCTCCTCGTTCCTTCACAGAAGGAGCTTCCCGGGACCTTTCGTTACATCAAATTCCAGGTGCAGAGCAACTGGGGAAACACAGAGTACACCTGTGTGTACCGCGTGCAGGTTCACGGGAGAATGGAGAACCACAGTGACCATGGGCAGGCCCTGGAGCTCCTCTAAGGAAAATAAAAAAACAAAGCTGATGAGCCTTCTGTTTTGAGCTGATGGCAGCTCGACTCATGTATGTTCCTTGCAAACGTTCTTCCAGGGAGCTTCACAGAATCACAGAATGGTGGGGATTGGAAGGGACCTCGAAAGATCATCCAGTCCAACCCCCCTGCCAGAG
>NW_010314875.1:0-1115 GCF_000700745.2 Antrostomus carolinensis | reverse complement strand
GCTCTGTGCTGGACTCTCTCCAGCAGTTCCCTGTCCTTCCTGAACTGTGGGGCCCAGAACTGGACACAATAGCTTGAGTCACTCGTGGGGAAGGGACCTTTCTCCCTCTGGAGAAGGGTGCTCATGGTCTGGGCTGCAAAGGACAAGGCAGGAGAACTGAACTTGGAGGAGAAGCCCTCGATGGTCCAGCTCCAGCTTCCACAGCCCAGGGTGGCCCAGCAAAGCTCCAGTGTCACTGGGAGAGCAGAATGGCAGCACAGAGGGCTTGGGGGCCACCCTGGCTCACAGGTGCCCCTTCTCCCTGGAGCTGTTCCATGCAGGAGGGGGGCTTGCCTTGGGGGTGCCACCCTGGTGGGCCTCCCCCACGCTCTGCCAGGTGATGGGGAGGGGACCCCTTCTCCAGGCAGGGACATTGGTGTGCAGTGAGTGTCTGAGCAGAGGCCGGTGGGGACACAGCTCGGAGGGACCAGGGTCACCCTGTGCAGCTCCACACCCAGCTCCTGGCTCCCCGGGACCAGCACCCTGCCTTGCACCAAGGGCAAGGGCTGTCACATCCCACCTCAGGGGTGGCAGGAGAGCAACTGAAGTTCTGTAAATCCCTCTGGGCTAAATTAAGGTGAAATGACACCAAATGACCAGTTAAACATTTTATAACCTGATCTTGGAAAATGTACAAATGTTGGCAATGCGGGTTCTCATTGGAAAAATCTGTCAGAAGCAGGAAGAGAAGAGAGAGAGAGAGGAAAGGAAAGAGATAAGGACAGATATCACCACCCTTGGATCCCACCATGATCCCAAGATGGACACGTCAATCCTCCAGTGGTGGATGAGCACGTGGTTCCCTGAGTCTGAGCCTTTTATACAGTTCAGCCCCTGCACTTCGAGCAAGAACTTATCGTGGCGGGGGGGTGGCAGAGGGTCTTTTCAAGGGGAGGGGTCTTGGTGGTCGTTGAGCCCCTTCCTCCAATGGATTCTGTATGATCTGTGCTGTTGTTTTACTCAGCAGATCAGAACAGACGTGTGTGTCCTGCTGACCAGCTCCTCTCGTTGTTGCTGTTGTTACGCTGAAGTTCTCGCTGTGCAGAACCTGTCCCTCCTGTCACACACGTGCAGAA
>NW_010314874.1:7349-11170 GCF_000700745.2 Antrostomus carolinensis | reverse complement strand
TGCTGGCTCCAGGTGGGTGAGGTGCAGGGAGTTGCTCTTCTCTTTAATTTCTGTCCTCCCCAGCTTCCACACTGGAAACTCGTTAGCATCCAGTGGTCTCCTGAACCCTCTCCTGCTCACTGGGGCAGATCAAAGGCATTAACCCTTCAGCTGCTGCCAGGCTGCTGCTCCCACGATTAAAATCCATGACAGGTCCCTGCTCACAGGTTGGGCACTTCCCCCAGCAGCTCCGTTCCACCGGCGCTTGGACCAGCCACTGCAGGCACCAGCTTGGCCACAGCAACCATCCAGCAAGTCTCAAGCCAGCAAGGCAGCTGTCCTCGCAACCAACGCCACGCAGCCCTGGGCAGGACCAGCGTTTGGGGCTGGGATAGGTGCTCCCCAGATCCCAGCCTCGCCTCACTGCCGCTGTGCCAGAGTGCTGCCAGTGTTTCCCCAAGCAAGAGCCTGTCAGACTAACCAGCAAGGACCATGGCACCAGCAGTTAGGAAGCAGCCTGGTGTCTCTTGAGTCACCCCACACATGGTGTTTGTCCCAGCACAGCCTGCCCAGGGCAGAGAGACAGCCAGAACAGGGGCTGCCCCGCCAGCATGGCTGTTCACACCACCACCTCCACTGCCTGCCAGGTGACAAGGGTGAGCGTGAAGGGACAGAAAGACTCCTGATCTACACAAGATCAATAGACTACAGTGCTCGCATTAGTGGCTGACAGCCCAGAGTCTCCCCAGGGGTTTTGCACTCCTGTTTTGCTGCAGGGGAGGAGGACCTGTACCCACTGCTTGTGCCGGCATCAGCACCCACAGCCCTCCTGCACTGGGAGAAACAAGCGTCCCCCGTGTGCCCCAGCCGTACAATCCACTCAAGGTGATGGACATGAGTTCCCAGTGCCACAAGGACCCATGGCGGGGTGTCCTGGAGGGGAGCTGCTTGCTGGAGGTTGGGGGCAGCTGTCCCACTGCTGCATTAGCAGGGAACCAGGGT
Source organism: Antrostomus carolinensis (assembly GCF_000700745.2). Classification (NCBI taxonomy): domain Eukaryota; kingdom Metazoa; phylum Chordata; class Aves; order Caprimulgiformes; family Caprimulgidae; genus Antrostomus; species Antrostomus carolinensis. The sequence goes on along the minus strand of NW_010314874.1, from coordinate 10,189 downwards.
AACGAGGCAGAGTTTTGTCCACTGTGTCACCTGCCCTGGTCCCCAGAGCCAGCATGAGCAGGGCCCCGTAGCCCCATCTCGGGTTCAGGCTCCCACAGCATGTCCCCAGCATTACGTCAGGCTGTTTGATTTTTAATGGGCTCTGCTGGCCCAGCTGCCGGCACAGCTCCATCCTAGCCGAGGGGGACATGACAGAGCTCCCACCTCCTCCATCCCTGCCTCACTCTGTCATCCCCAAGGTCAGGGGGAGCCTGCGTGCTGCCTGCTGCTGCTTGCAACCCCCTGTAACCCCGGCCCCTGGGGCTGATGGTGTTTGTGCAGGATGAGGTGGGATGGCAAAGCCTGATGTGTGGGTGCAAACAAGCCAGGATGCAGCATGATGGGCTCAGCGTGAGCCCTTGTCACTCAGCAAAGAGATCGTGGGGTCTCTGGAAATGGCACCTTAGCAGGGGCCAGAAAGGGAAATGGGAGGGGATGGGACAGGGTCCAAAGCAGCACAGCAAGGGGGAGAGGGAACATATTCGTGGCTTTTCACAACATCAGAGCAAGGGATGACCGGCACAATCACAAAGGCAGGCTTAAAATCACAGCTAAGAGTGACTCCTCCAAACCAAGCATTGTTAGTCCATGGGCCTCCCAGCCGCAAACAGCTCAAAAGGGAAATGAATAGAAGCAAAGTGCAGAGATGCACCTGCAGTGCCATGCTGTGGGGAGGAACACCTGCAGGTGGATGCTCAGGAGCTGGCTTCTGCTGCCATGAGACCCGCTGGGTACCACACTGGCCGGTGCAGGCTGCCAGGCACAGCTGATGGCTCAGCCACCGCTCAGCTGGCAGGGACTGTCACACAGCAGGAGTCACTTCTCCTGTCAGCCTGTTTTAGTGGGAGGTGGAGATGTACAACCCTTCAGCACCTCAGAGCAGCGTGGGGGATGTCACCCCGGGGTCAGCCTGATGCCGGCACCCCCCACTCAGCCAGGGCAGGGTGCCAGCGTCCCCACTCCAGCCTCTGCCTGCCACTCTTGTCCCTACTCCTCCTGGCAGGAGTGACAGCGAGTCAGGGGGGCTGGTCCTGCTGCAGTTTGAGGGGGAACAGCTGGTTGCTTCGAGGAGCATCCCAGGCTGGGCTGTTCAGCACAGCCCTCCCCGCTGGCAGCCAGAGCGAGCGCTTCATCAGGCAGCCGCAGCCGCCAACAATTACGTGCTGAGTAAATCGATGGGATATAATTGGACTATTAAGATCTCATTATCCTCCTGGCTCCGGGTGCCGCAGCCCACAGCATGCTGGGGGAGAACGCAACCTGCAGCCACAGAAACTGCCTCCTGACCCAGACAGACTTGATGGGTATTGGGGACAGAGCGCACAGACCAGAGCCAGAGGGGACAAGGATGGCGGCAGCAACCTGTGTTCAGCATAGGAGACATCTCTGTGGCACAGTGAAGCACTGTGCAAAGGCAGGAAGGTGTCCCTACAGGGGCCCAAGAGATGAGGAGGTCCAGCTATCCTTCTTCTAACCACCACAGCAGCCTGAAAGCCACCCCTGGCCTCTCCTGCCCTCTGCAGGGTTCATTGCTCCTGGGAGGCATGAGAAGCTTGGCCTCTATACACACTTTCATGCCTGCCTCTATTCCAGCCCAGCTGGAAAGCAGGGCTCATGTCCCCACCTGCGAGTTGCAGGGTCCTCATGCTCCAAGTCACACAGGCTGCCCAGCCCTGGGGGTCCCCTCCCCTGTGCAAGGGACACAGATCCATCATGTCCATCACCTGCTCACACACTGCCCATGGCGGGGGTGATGGGATTCCTGGCCGTGGGACAGTCCTACCAAAAGGACCAGAATCCTCAGCACTTCTTGGCAGGCAGGATGACACACCAGGTCATGTCCACCAAGGTTCAAGCAACAATAAGTAATCACTTCCCTCAGGACAGCTGCCCCAGCCCCACCTGAGTTTTTTTGCTGTAATATTGCCTGTTTTCTCAACACCAACAAAAGCCATGCATCAGAGCTCATCCTTGCCAGGCCCATATAGATATACAAGGACAACACAACTCTTTGCTGGAGCAAGGGAATACATTGCTAGAAATCATGATGTCGTGCTGAGCGTCTCAGACCACAAACCTCAGCAACATAAGCCCAATCAACAAATTCTGCCCGTCCACCACATACGCACAGCAAAGAGTAAAAGTGAATGCTGCCAGACCAGGGATCAGCACTTCACATCGCTCCCCTGTCAGGAAAGGCTTCCCAAAGTGCTGTGCTGTCCCCAGGCTCTGGCCCTGGCGCCGTTCCTCCCAGGAGATGCAGATGCTTCCCAAAACATTAAAGCTGGAAAGGTTTGTTGCTTGGACAGCCAAGCAGAACATGTGTAAAATGCAACATATGCTCATGGCAACAGTTAGTGAGAAGAGTCCCAGCCCCAGCATGGTGGTGCTGATGTAGCAGAACGTTTCAGGGCATACATAAATCTCAGTGGCTTCAAAGGGATGCTGGTGACCCATGCCATGACCCGGGTCGCTGTCCTTACTGGAGCACCAGTGACTGACACCAGCTGCTATCACCGGGCAGTGCTGCCACGGTGCCTGCCTACGCCGAGGGGGTGCACAGGGGATGCTGGGGCACGTGGGTGCATGAACCGTGGGTGACACCAGCAGCCCCGTGTTTGGAAAGTTGGGGACACGCAACGTCCATTGTGAGCGGTATGATCTGCACGGGGAAGGCACTGGCGCGAGCTGGGCTTTGCTGAGCAGCTCTCTGCGCAGGGCAGCGCTGTGCTGTGCTGTGCAGCGCGGTGGCTCCGGTCCAGCTCCAGCGAGGAGCAGCTCCTGCGTGGGCTGCACTGGAA